>NC_039251.1:33973293-34065793 GCF_003368295.1 Carassius auratus
TCATAAAATATCAGTCAGCATCTGTGAGTAAGTAGTCATTCTGTTGATCTTGTTTAATGTGGAGGAGGGTGGAGGGCCTGTGTAAAGTACTATCAGATAACTGGAGCGAGGGAGCAGGAAATGCCAGCAATCCGACAGCCCTTGACACACGTCGTCATCTCTGCACTGATAAACAGACTCAAGACCAGAAGCAGAGCTACACGCGACCCTTCAAAGCTTTCAACACACACTCTGCTGGTATCAGTAGATCAAGGAAACGTGCTCCTCTTAACCCCTCAGAACCTGCTGTGCTCCTTTCTGATGATACTGAATGCTAGTCTTTCATATTCCACAGGTATATGCTATTTAATACTAGTTTATGCCTTCATGGAAAAACCACTGAACTCACTTGAGGTCAAACAGACCCCAAACCTCTTAATTAACTGCCAGGACATATGAAGAAAGCTCAATTATTATATGGCTTTTGTGTATGACTGCAGTTTTGTTAATAAGAACATTTGTCTCTTGTTTTCGGTTAACTTCACTCTTTTCTTTCATTATTTATTCCTGGTGGTTTTTCAGTGGCAGTTTTCTGAAATATAAGCAGGGAACTGACTTCAGTCTCACACAGACACACTAAAGACTTCAATAACTGTCACTAGTCTGTTAATCTGTAACCAGTAATCTTAATACTATAAATGGAAAACCCAAAATAATGACTTCTAAATGTTACCTTAAATTTAGTTCTTTTCATACATCATCATTATCCAGAAACTTTTACAGTTTTTTATTTATTATTTTAATTTTTTACATTTTCATAACTCTCATAACAGATCATCAAAAATGCACATTTATCAAATATTTCAGTGTGTTCAGGGTTGCATTGGTCCAAAACACAAAATCAGAAACTATCCTTCTCACAACACAAAAAGAGTCTCATCTACATAAACATTTCATTTACAGTAACTGCACTTTAATGCTATTACTATATTAATGGTTGATCAGTGAAACGTTTGGTAAATCTATACATTCCTATTGACAGTTTCTGCAGAGCTGCATGGTTTGCTATTCTCGAAATGGCTAACTAAGTATTATGCATTATTGTTAATGTGAGGCAAGGTAGTGTAAGTGTATTTTTAATAGGCCTGAATTACTGTAACTAATTTAATTCAGCAACACGGCTAGTTTGAAACATGAAGTTGAACGAAATTATGTTTGAAAACACTACACTGAAGATCATACAAATGTTCTCATTACACATTAAAAAGACCTTGTGTTTTGAAGCAATGGCCATGTGGACTTAACATACTGTATGTATAAAAGTAATGAAAGCATGATATCAGGCTTTAAAAGACTGACCAGCAGTCAGTCAGCAGTGTTACAAGTGGTATCTTTTCGGATTTTTGCTACATTTCTGAAAATGTACACCTCTCATGTAAAAACGAGAAGAAAATAAAAACCTAAACTGTATTATCCAGCTACATACTCAGGGTTTACTGAGCCAGTGACACACACACACACACACACACACACACACACTGGAGGAAGAGAGAGAACTGGAGGAAACATCAGACAGACATCTGTGAACAGGGCCTGGACACTGTATTCAGAGAAAGAACTGAACTTATGTTTCTTTCACTAAGATAAATGTTTGTTTCAGCTCAAGTTGAGATAACTGAATCACTGTGACAACAGTAAACATTCTCACTGCAATCTGAACTCAGCTTTGACCTATGAACTTGTGTCATATTTACATCCATCATCACCACAATACATATTAAGGGTGACACAAATTTAAATTAAACCTCTGATCACCTTAATTATTAAACGAGGTTTAGCCCTACACTCTAACATACATGTTTATCTTAATGGCTCATCATAGAAAGATGAGCCCATTAATGATTTTAGTTAGGCCTAAACTAACAGTTAGAAATAACATTTAAGTAATTTTTAAAAGAATGTAAGAAATAAAGAAGTATTGAAGAATCAAATCAATTAAATCGATCTAAAATTAAACAACTTTTTTTATTTATTTAGGCAAGTTAAATTCAATTAATTTGTTAAGTGAAAAATAGTACATTGAAACATTCAATTAACACTTAAAAATACATGTAAATTAATAAACATGTAAATACTTACATTTACATATTTTAACTTTCTGGTTATCAATGGGGCCACGTTTTATTACTTTTCCACAAGCAATCTCGACCTGAGCGGGAAAAGTAATAAATCATACTATTGCGAAGGTTTGGCTGATGAATAGTAATTAGGATTCCAGTCTAGACGGGTTTCCTTGGAACGTCATCGGGACCTAATTAATATTCATTAGACAAACCTTCCTCATAGTAGAACCAGCAAATTCACAGTCGGGGAAGGGGGTTGGGTTTGATAGCAGCCCTGGAATGCCAGTTAGAGCATGTCTAAAGTGTGTGTGTGTGTGTTTGTGTGTGTGTGTGTGTGTGTGTGTGGTTGAATAGGGAACAGAGACACTGGAGTTGCGTAGGGAAGTTCGATTCTTTTGGCGAATCGATTCGTTTGGACTGTTCATTTCAGACAGCTAATAAAACGATTCACCAGTATGCACTTATGAGTATTGCCAGAAGCACATCTTAAATAATAATTTGATTAAATAAATTTAGAGATTTACAGAGTCTCATGTTTATCCTCAAAAACAAAGTAAATAACTAAAAATACAAACAAACAAAATAAATAAATAAATGAATAAATACCCAGAATAAGTTATATTGTAGTTATTTATTTCTTATTTATGTGTTCCAGTTTGATTTTGTCATTTGGTTTGCCTTTCTATTCATTTTTTTCTATACCTGCTCAATAAAATGTGGCTTGTTTATATGTTTCAATAAAGTTTCACTCTCATACAAGAAGGTTCTCCCTCACTGAGGGTTTTACGAACGCTTCGTGAATCATTTAAACAGAATCGGTTAAACGAACTGACTCAAACGAACGATTCATTCTCGAATCGGACAGCAGTTCGTTGGAGAACTATGGCGGTGAAACAAATGACATGCTTGGGGATCTAAATTACCCAGAGCAGAAGAACCGGCGCCCGTGGATAGTGAGATATCCGTGGAGGTAAGAGAAGTGGATGACTTGATTGTTGCAGAAGCTGTACTTGTTTGTAACTCGAGTTCCGAAACTGGATCATTTGTTGAACTTATGCTGAGCTATTGTTCCGCGGAGTGTCCCACTGGAACAGCTTTAGTGGGCAGGTTTAACACGGATCGCGGTAGTTCTTGATCATTTGAAGAACATTATTTAATCTAGTTTCCAGTTTTAAAACATTATCTTAAAGTGCAGAGACTCTGTCAGATATTGACCCCTGAATTAATATGAGACCAATGGATCATATACTGCAAATCACTGTAGGAAAGTTTTGATCCGAGTTGACAAAGTTTCTTTGATCAAGGGGATGAGTCAGTGTGTAGATGATGTCTGCTAACAAAAGAGCGCCGAGATCAACGCTTTACATGCTTGTGCTTTCAAATCGCTTTTCAAGTTTCCAAATTCAGTTTGGAATGTTACATTGTTTCTGTTCTTTTCAGATGAGCGCGGGGGTTTTCGATACAATGTATCAGAGTGACTCTGAAGGGCGCATGCCATTGTCCGACTGAGGATACAGGACCACGGACCTAAAATACAGTTTTAACGTGGAACACTTTGAGAGTCATTGAGAATGATCAAAGCAGAGAGCAAGGGCGAGCGCACCCTGCGCAGCGCGTCCCCGCACAGAAATGCCTACAAGTCGGACTTCCACGCCATTAAGTGCTCTTTTGATGGGACCAAATCCGACAGCGAGGACAAGTCTTATGCTAATGGAGCCAGCGATCTCCGGGAGGACACCAGAGGGAGGCCGTTTGGCAACCGGGTGAGCAAAATAAAGAACATTTTCCTGCAAATGGATGGTCAGCAACCACCGGAGAGTCAGGAACCGGCTTACAAAACAGATGCATCTTCTCCTGTATCCCCAGTGTCCAAGTTCCCAGTCAGCACTCACAAAACCTGCCTCAGTAGCGCCAACAACCAAGAACCGCAAAACACAGACAGAACCCCAAAGGGAGAGGAAGTGGAGATAGATAAAGCCGCCCTGGCGGAAAAGTTTTCAGTTACCAGAAAGCTATTTGAGAGAGGGATAAAAGAGCAGCCTGCCGCAGACAAGCCGGGGCCCGGCAGGGTTTCTACTCGCCTGTCCCAGGGGAAGGTTCCTGAGGAGGGGCGTGGGGCCCGGAGGTCCTTTGGGTCTTCTGAGAATAACAACAGTAGTGTCATCCAAAGCCCGACGTCACCCACGAGGAGTGCTCCAGAGGAAAGGAGGGAAACTGAGGACTCGAAACAGGTCAGTAGACTGTCACTTAACTCCGGGCCTGTTTCCAAGCGGTTGGAGAACTTCACTGTGGACGGCAATAAAGAAGATTCAATGCAAAGTCCTGAGAAACTGAGCAGCCCTACTGAGCGCTCGCTGCCATCACCTCGAGGGAGTTTCCAGAAACCCAGCTCGCCTGCTGCTGATCCAGAACACAAACCTACGTCCCCAAACTCTGACAAACTCTTGCCTAAAACCAACTCCAGCAGCCCTCCGTTCAAGTCCATCAGCCCGATTTCATACAAACCCACCTCTCCGACCAGCAGGACCCCCGGCGAGCCTCTTTCTCCCAATGCTCAAAGCCCGTCATCAGGAAACCACTCGGTGAAAGACTCCACGATAAATGAAGCTCCTCAACATAGTAGTACTCCTGCGAAAGATCTCAAAGCTTCACCCTCTGCCAGCGGCACATATAAACGGCCATGGAGTCCGGAGGAACCAAAAAGCCCAAACCACATAATTCGCAGTCCGTCTAGGGACATCTATAAAGAACAGGTCGCACAGAGTCTGGACCCTGCTGGTGCAGGGGTGGTACGGGCCGAGCTCGTAGTGGTCCAGAACGAGTCTTCAGAAAGCGAGGAGAACGATGAAGAGCTTTTGGAGGAGGTGAAACTGCAAAGAGAACTTAAATTGGAGGCGCAGCGAAAAGATGTGACTGCCTCTCTGCAGGTGTCATCACCTCAAAACCATACAGAGGACAAACAGCTGGAGAAGGATGCGTGTGTGTCTACAGAGCTGAAGAAAGAGGAACCAAATCAAGAAGAAGAAGAAGAAGAAGAGGAGGAGGAGATCATCCAAAAGAGGAATAGCTGTCATGAAGATGATGATGAGGAGGAGAGTGAGCAGGAAGATCCAGATGAATGCGGGAAAACGTCTCCGGTGTTTTATAGTTTTGAGAACGCAGCGTTTGTGGATGATAAGGAACCGGGTCAGGACCAGCAGGATGAGGAGGATGAAGATGAGGTCTATGAGGAGTATGATGAAGCTCCTGGTTTGTGTGAGGATGAGGAAGGGCCTCCAAGAAGGAAAATCAGATTCTCCACTGAGCCCATACGGGTAAGCAATGTCATTGTGAAAAAATAAAAAAAAGATATATATGTATATATATATATATATATATATATATATATATATATATATATATATATATATATATATATATATATATATATATATATATATATATATATATGATAAATATGATAAATACTATATAATCAAAAAATATATATACACACATTTTCATTTTCTGAAAATTCAGCATTTCACTTCTGTCTCATATCACATGTCTGTGGTTTGGAAAGCAAAATCTGCTTTTTTTTAATTTAATTATTAGAAAAGCACTTAATTAACGGTTTAAGAGCGCTCAGACACATCACTGTGGCTTTAGAAGGAGATGATTTGGGGACATTTGAAGCTCTCGGTGAGGCCCGGGGGCAAAGCTCTCTTCAACAGTTGGGTGGTTGCAGAACATTTGTTTGGGGGTTGAAAAGGGGGAATATTTTTAGAAATATTGTTGACACTGCGATTCACTGAGGGACAGAGGGCTGACATGAAATGCGGATGGTAAATAGAACAGAAAAGTATGCTGGCACAGATCCACTCCTACAAAACACATTTCCTTGTGAGCAATCTTCATTTTGATCTCTCTCTTCATGTGTAGTCTACATGTTCACGATCCATGAGATTTTAACTTAAAAAAACAAAAAGTGGTGTTTCTTGTGCAAAAACAATCTGTACAATGCTAAGGGGTTCTGAGGGGTTTTCCCACTGCAGTTAATAGGGTGTTTCTGGGTGATTTCCTTGTGTTTTTTAAGGTGTCGTGGCATATATATGACCAACCCATTCTTATCTGTGCAAGTTATCCCATTTTTGGGGGGAATTAAAATTTTGGCAGTTTTACAACCAGAGGCTGTGGAATGTCGTGGGCTTGTAGCATCTCCTTAAACCAAACCAGCAAAAGATCCCACCGTAGACCTTTAATCAGGGTAGCAGCACCATATTTAAACCTTACATGCATGGATGTATTACATGTCTTTAGCAACCTGGACCTGTAAACCCAATCTCATGGCAATTCATACATATTCTTATGAGGTGGCTAATTCATACAAATTTGTATTACCTCACTTTGTAAGTTTTTTGCTAAATCGTATGTATTTTACAAGCCCCCCCCCCCCTCACAATTTGTATGAAATTGCATAAACGACCTACCCCTAACCTTGCCCCTAAAACTACCCTTCACTAGACAAATCATACAAAATCATACAATTGAGTTCGTACAAATTTATACGAATTAGCCACCTCGTAAAACACATACAAATTGGCCGTGAAATAGCATTGGATCAATATATCTAACAACGATGGATCTCTAACTGCGGCAATAGTGTCAAATTCTCCTGCTATTTTAAATCACAATCCCAAAAGAATACAATTTAAGCTTAATTTTGTTACATTTTGATATTGGACGGGGGCTCAGTTCGAGCATATGATTCAGCGTCTGGCTCATATTTGTAATTTCAGGCATATTTTCAAAAGTATTATTTTCATCGTCTTCAAAATCAGTGTTTTGATCACTGGCAGCTTATTAACCATGTCGTCCACCATTAAATGACAGTGACAAATCTTTCATTGCACACAGTAACTGTGGTTCAGTTTTTACAGATTTTAGGATATTCTTTTATTTTATGCCTGTGCTAATTATGAATGAAACATTGAGGAAGAAAGGTGCATTGCACTTATTGAGTCATCAGATATTTAATTTGTGTTGCACAGGAAAAAAATATAGGTACATTATTATATCCCTTGCATGGGTCGCTAGCAATCCTGATATATAAGCTTTATCCAGTGCTTGCCATATGTCTGTTTCTCACAGCCTCGTTTTCAACTGCATAACATTCACTGTGGACCGTCTAGATGTCTGTGTAGCATGCTAGTATGCTAAAGTCACTGATGCATGACTAGTGATAATGTCTCAATCTTCATAGGACCCACCTCACACTTACTCTCTTTTGCTCCCTGCATTATTCCTCTGAGATTGTGAAATGAAGGTGTGTAGCTGTGTAAACAGGTCTTGTCCTGGCTCGAGGCAGGTATTTTTCCACCATTGTGTTTCATCTCGGTCTTAACATGTTGAGCTGAAGAGTTGTTGCATTGTTGCTGTGGATGTGGGTTCATAACTGGGGATTCAGACAGTTCCCACATGACAGGTCCAAGTCTTTTATGAACGGGTTTGGTGAAGTTGAATAAATGAAACATGATAAAGACCTGGCAAGCTGCATCTCTGGTGTATTTGAGATGGGAAACAGAAGATGTGTCTGGTTCCTACGTCAGAGTGAAAGAGATTTCATCCTCCGGTTGTAGTTTACAAGGCGTTTGTTGTAACTGGCACGAGTAGTTGAGTGTAGTATGTGATGATTGTCATTAAACAGGACAGAAATCAGCTATGAGGGATTTATAGTTGTTTTGGGAGAACGTAACTCTGTGTGTATCTGCTGCATTGACGTAGGATAACTGTGCAGCAGTGTAATTGGTCTGATTGATTACTTTCAGCACACAAGTCATAGACCATTTTGAAGGATGTAAGCAATAACCATCTAACATAATGTTTCTAACGCATTTCTCATTGTACACTGTCAATTTCCATAACTTCTGGGACTATTATATCTGGTTGCAGAAAGCAATGTACTGGCAGAAATCGCACAATAACCAAATCTCAAAAAGTTGCACAATGTTTCTTTTTAACACATAAAGTTAAACTTGTCTGGATTTATTACAAAGTCATATCACATAGGACCAGGATCATTTTTGTTATTGTTCACAGTGGTGTAACTTCCAGGTTTGTGAGTTTTCAGCAGCTTGTGGTATCTCTAAAGGCTTTGTTCACCCAAAGATGAAAATTGCTTGCTACAGATGCGACAGCGAATTAAAACTTGTTCCAATTTTATTATGACAGACAAAATTTCGCACTCTTGTTCAATGAGCTTTAACCAGTGATTTCCTGTGAACACTGAAAGTGTAACTGCTATAATACCAGACACAATCACAGAGCACTATGAATCCAATCATACAAATGTCATTTACATTTACATTTATAATGTGGTATTTCACAGAATGTGTCATTTTGGCTAAATCAAAAGTGGCACTGTACTCCCAAATCACAGTTTAGACTAGTGTCTGTGAATATTAAAATGCAAAATTTATTTACCAGTATTTAACATTGAAAATTTTAAAAAGGTTGATTAAAGTGTCCATGTTTTATATGTAATGTTGCACTTGAAAAAATTTTTATAATCCATTTTGTAGTCATTAAACCCAGAAAAATGAAAACGGACAACGAAACGTCTGACAAAACACAATTATTTGAAATAAAAATGGAATTATATTTTAAAAAAGAATAATAAAATATCAAAATCATTACTTTTTATGAATTCAGTCAGACATGCTTTTTTTAGTTAAAATTTAAACCATTACAATTAAATCAAGAAAAAAGTACAATAAAACAGAATTTGGGAAAAGTAAATAGAATTTCATAGGCCCCAAATTTTTTTTATTTTTGTTAAACTTTTCACAAATTGTTGCTAAATTTTCTAATTAATTTAAATCACTTATACCTGCTTTTTGTTTTACTACATTTTTTATTTAACCATTAAAACATGAAAAAACATGAGAAACATTAAAATAAGAGAAAGGGAAAAAACAGAATTTTTGAGAAATTCTAACTTGGAGAAAAATTTTAATTGCTAAAACTAAAATACAAATAAGTTAAGTAAAGATTTCATAGGGCCCAACAATTACAGCCAAGTTTGCCAAATTTTGCACCAATGATGTTTCACTGGAGGCGGAGCCAGCCAGCACACAACGGACAGAACTCTTGTTACAGCAGCAGCTGGTTAGGACAGAAACTCATTAATATTCAAGAGAGAGCTCAAATTATAGTCACACACGGTTAAGACCCATCGGCAGCCCTATATAGTTTACAGATGGTTTGATGCATATTGCACACAAAAAGTCCCAAGCGACAGTCACAATCTCCACTCTGATTGGCTGAACTCGTGCAGTGTCCAGAAGTCTGGCAACTTGAGTTTTGTTTCATCCAGCCTCCGTCGAGGAAGTCCCGTGTGCCAGAGAGGGAGGAGGCAGGACAGGGGCTGACGGTAACCTGAGCCTGTCCCGTCGAGGAAGAGAGATGGAGAGACCGAGTGTGTGAAAGAGAGCCTCTTTGTTCAGCAGAGTGAAATAACTCCCTTGATCACCGACTTCTGTCAGATGTCTCTACATCATCTACAAAAGGCCACATTCTGCACCTTTTTAGCAGTTTATCATGACTCAAGATTTCAGCAAAAACAGTCATACTTTACTTTTTAAACATAGTTTCTGCCTTCTTTCTGACTTTGATATAACAGGGCAGTTTCTGCTACTTTACCCTTAACAATAAAACCGCTCTGTTGTGCTTTAGGCAGAGCCAGGTTGACCGTATCAGTTTATGTTCTGCCCACAGAAGGTCATAATAACTCCTAGTGAGTAAACTGTGGTTTGGGATTGGCCAGTCCACTAACCCTGTCCCTTAGTTACTGTTGCTATGCCTGTCAAACTGTATTACTGCCGCTTGTTATGCCTCTGGCAAATATGTACAAAGAGCTGATAGGATTAAGTGAAATATCCCAGGAATTACTAATGATTAACTGTGTATTATGTCTGTTATTTTAATCTCATCTGCCGGTTTGTCATAGAAGGCTTCATCTAGAAACCTGAGACTGGACAAAGAAAGGTTTTGAATCAGTTTTCTGTAAGACTGTGTATACTGTGGTGTGTACTGTTTTAGGAAGGGGTGTAACGGTACGCAAACATGACTCGGGTTTGACGTCACTGGTGCATGGGAGAAAAACTTGGCTAAACATTTATTATTATTTTTTATTAAAACAATGGTTTACTGAACAAATAGCTTTTTCTTTAAATAAATTCAATTACAATTTAACTTTCTTTGGGATAAAAAAAAAAAAAAAAAATATATATATATATATATATATATATATATATATATATATATATATATACCTCAATTTATGCGCTAAACTACAGGGAGCCTTTGTACATTATTATAAGTTTACAATTATTTTTAACTATAATAATTAGCACTCAAATAAAAAATGTTTATGTTTTTAAATTAACTTCTTTATTATACAGTTTCTATTTGTTGTTGAGATAGAATCATTTACACACTGGCTGTCATAACTTATGAAATATGTATTTAAACTTACATTAAATAATCAAGACAGCACTAACAGGTAAAGTAAAACACATTTTGTTTTAGGTTTGAAGACAACAATGTTTTGATCCACTTCAGATGTTGACTAGTGTAAAGTCTAATATTTCATTCACTTTTGATAGTCACTGTTCTTCTTCACTAATGAAGTCTTGCCATGCTTTGCATATGCAGTCATGATTGTAAAGACTGTTGGCTCCCTTTACAGTTCCTGGAGCAGCAGTGTCGATCGACGTGTGATCCCATCATCTGAGATGTTCATTGTAGTGCCATAGTTAAATGGAGACAGCTCCACATAGTCAACAGCTGATGACACAGCGCAGCGTTAATGACACATAGGTAGGTTAGTGCATAGCTTTACTAAACACTAGAGTGTTTCCAGTATGTAGTCTGTGTGCAGGCATCTCAAATACTCACACCACAAATAGGGTTAGTATGTGATGATACTTGAAACATTTGTTGGTGGTGTGGTGTATTTTTAAATGTGGTGAGACTCATGCTCTGTCTGAAAGCGTGTAGGTGTGTCTGTACCAGTTGAAATCACAGCAGCAGCTGAAGTGCACGGGAGTTTAATCTCTCAACTCCTCTGCCTTTGATTCCCTGTTTTCATTCGCTGAACTAGCATGCTTTATGCATTGTCATTTTTACATTTTCGACCTGACAATAAAGCAGTAATCCAGTTGGGGCAATTTTAATGAATAAAATGAAATAGCAATAGTGTCAAAAGTAATATAAATATGGGTAATCATTTGTACAGTAGGAATTGTACAAGTAAAGTTCACTGAAGAAAATGCTGCTGTGCAGTTTCTAGGGTGTTCAGGGAGGTTGAAACACCATTGTGAGGTGATTGTTTGGCACAGCAAGAAACTACCCAGAACAGCCAAGTTAACTTAAAGACTGAACTGTGCTTTCATTTTCTGCTGTTTGTGCTCAGTTGAGCATGCACAGCTTTTAAAGAGTGCTGTATTTGTTGTGAGCACAGCACACTACCTAGTGGACCTTTGTGTTTGAGAACTCAAATCAGTGCTGATGAAAATGACTTTGGGCACAAGCAGGGGTTTAATTGGGCTGGGGCCGTCCAGGGCTTTTACTGGCAACTCATCAATGGATTTTCCTCTTACATTTTCAACAACTGTACGCTATTTATTTCTGCTGTTCCAAAAGAGCCTCCTACTGGTTAGTGTATCAATTTTCATTTTCTATAAGCCTCTCTTTTTGTTCAGACCAAAGTGAAAATTCACCCAATATGACACAATATGATGTTTTAAATTATCACAATATTATATCATTTTTTTTCAAATCTGCAGTTTGTAAATTTGACCTCTTTTGGCCGTCTCTGTTTGAAAACCTCCAGTTGCAGCTGTGTGCAGAATTATTTTCCTTGCGTGGGTTGTGTATTGGCACAGCTCCAGCTCGGATGAATCTAATGTTTTGAGGAGTATGTGTGTGTGGCAGTCAATCACCGCACTGGTGTGGATGTTTACTTACTTCGCTATCACAGATTCTAGCTTGCATCTATTTGACCCAAATAAGAATTTTCTGCATATATTGTCATCTGAACAAGTAACAAGTCTGCCATGTTTGTTCTGACCAACTGAGGAAAAAGCATTATAATAAATAGCGCTACCAATGGTGATTTAAATCTAACAGTCACTTAGCTCATATCAAACCATGCAAATTATTAGTATTGTTACTTTATCCTCGAGTTATTAATGTTAACAACATCAGCATTGCCCATAGTGTGTATTAGCATGTAGATTCCAACTTCTGTACAGTCACACCATTCAAATTTCGTAAGGGGTCATATGATGTTGCTAAAAAGAACATTATTTGGTGTATTTGGTGTAATGAAATGTATTTTTGCAGTTTAAGGTTAAAAAACACATTATTTTCCACATGATTTACATTTATAGTTGCTCCTCTAAGCCCTGTATTTCTGAAACACATAGATTTTTACAAAGCTTATCGTTCTGAAAAGCAAGGTGTGCTCTGATTGGCCAGCTCTCCAGGGGAGCATTTCCCAAAAGCAACTATGGTTGCAAGTTCTGTCACTACCAATAGATCTCAGTGGAACTTACTGCCATAGTTGGCTAACGATTCTTTTGGGAAATGCACCCAGTGCGCTGTGATTGGCTGAATGCCTCAAGCGCGTGATGGAAATGTTACGCCCCTCACCATACTGTGATGCCGTGTCCCAGAGCGACATAAAAAAACTAAACAAAAAAACAACATTATAACATTATAACCCATTATGACCCCTTTAAATTCCATTTCACACTCTTCAGCATTACATTACATTTAGTCATTTAGCAGACGCTTTTATCTAAAGAAACTTACAAATGAGGACAATGGAAGCTATCAAAAACAACAAAAGGAGCAATAATACCCAAGTGCTTTGATAAGTCTCAGTTAGCTTAACGCAGTACACATTATTTTTTTAGATTATATAATAATGAAAAGAAAAAACAAATAAATATAATACAAAAAGATGAAAAACATTGTGTTAGTTTTTTTTTAATGAAAACAAGCAGTTTGTAAATGAATAGAGTGCGAGTCTAAAAGGGGCAAGTTTAAGAACAGAATTAGAAAGGAGTGCGAGAGAGGGTCAGATAAGAGATGTGTTTTTAGCCGATTCTTGAAGATGGCCAAGTCCTTGCTGCTACTGAGTTGGGCAGGTCATTCATCTGTAGGATAGCTGATATTATTTTTCCACCATACAGAGGATATCGAACTGGCATTTGCAATGCATTTTCTGTAAATCTTCTGTATTTTGAAATGAGTTTTACAAAAAAAATGTGAAAAAAAATGTGTTTAAAATATTAGAGTGCAGAGACAAGAGGAATGGAAACTAATTGGTTGTATGCCATTTACTGTCACTTAAGACTCCAAAACAACAAACTGTAGTTTTAGATAACACCATTCTCATTGTGGGGATTTTCATAGTAAAGTAGAAAAGAGGTCAGTTAAACAAATAAAATAAATAGAAACCTTGCAATAGCATGCAAATGCTTGCCATTCTAAGTTATTTGTTTATTAGTAAAAAAAAATTAATAAATATAAGTCATTCTAAACTGATGCAGACATCAGACAGACATCTATTCAAATCCAGATGTTCTTTGCACCGAATTTTCATTTTTCATCTTTCATCAACAAACATTCATCTCGATGTGAAGAAGTCTTAAATTCCTATGGTATTTTGCTGTGTAGAATTGGCTTGGATCCCTAAACCTATGGAAATAAGTCTTTTTTTTTGCACATTTTAATGTCCTCCAGTTGAAAACTGTAAGGTTGCCGGCAAAAACTGTGAGATGATGAACAATAATGATGATGATGATGATGATTATGATAATAATAATAAATGCAATTAACGATTTTAACAAAAGTAAGTAAATTAAGTAATTAATTCAAGTAACTAATGTTGACAAAATAGGACTTAAGTGCTAGTAAACAAGTTTGGGAGAGTTTCTCTTTATCTTAGCGAGTCAGGATCTTTCACAGGTCTTGGTGTTATATTTAGCAACACAAGGTTGTGTTCTTCCGGTTTACTGTCTTTGAATGTCCATGTGTGTGCTGTGGTGTCCTGGACGGGGCGTTGTAGCATTAGTGTGTGTTGATGAAGAGCACCTGCTCTCTCCGCTCACTCCAGGAAGTTCAGCAGCCTCTCCTCAAAGCTACACAAAGGTCTGAACAAACACACAGGTGTGGCGCTTACGCGGGAATACATGTGCTTCTGTGACACACATCTGCCGTGGCCTGAGAAATCGAAACAAGTGTATTACTCCCTGCAGAAATGTCACCTATGTTCATGGTTAGAGAGTCAAAATAATACACTTTTCCAGCTGCTATATTGCAGGAGATAAAACACACTGTTCTCTGATGGCAGCGAGTTGAGCAGCTTTAGAAATACATTGTTCTAATAAGTGTGACCATGCAAAACTTGTTCTCATCTGAAAAGAGGACTTTGGCGCACTGGGCTACAGTCCAGTTCTTCTTCTCCTTAGCCCAGGTAAGACGCCTCTGACCGTTGTCAAATCTCTTGACCTGTCTGTGTGTGGTGGCTCTTAATGCCTCGACCCCAGCCTCAATCCATTCCTTGTGAAGTTCACTCAAATTCTTGAATCGATTTTGCTTGACAGTCCTCATAAGGCTGCGGTTCTCTCTGTTGGTTGTGCATCTTTTTCTTCCACACTTTTTCCTTCCACTCAACTTTCTGTTAACATGCTTGGATACAGCACTCTGTGAACAGCTTCTTTGGTAATGAATGTTAGTGTCTTACCCTCCTTGTGAAGGGTGTCAATGATTGTCTTCTGGACGACTGTCAGATCAGTAGTCTTCCCCATGATTGTGTAGTCTAGTGAACCAAACTGAGAGAACATTTTGATGGCTCAGGAAACCTTTGCAGGTGTTTTGAGTTTATTAGCTGATTGGCATGTGACCACATTCTAATCTGTTGAGAGTGAATTGGTGGGTTTTTGTTAAATGTGAGCAAAAATCATCACAATTAAAGAACCAGAGACTTAAACTACTTCAGTCTGTGTGCATTGAATTTATTTTATACACAAGTACACAATTTGAGTTGAATTACTGAAATAAATGAACTTTTCCACGACATTCTAATTTATTGAGAAGCACCTTTATTTTACTCTTCATTCTCACTGAATGTCATTGCTTATAATATGATACATGATATGAGTGTGTCATATGCCCTCAAATGCTGCAGGATCTTTTTTCGTCCGTATCTTATTTTTTAGTACATGTATGAGTCAGTTCTCCAAATTCACACATCACATTAACAATCAACATGAGCAACAAACATTTTACAAACACAAAGTGTCCCAAAATTGCCTTAATTTTGATCATTATTATTTAGCATCTTGAGAAACATTTCAATTTTTCCTCCCAAATAAACTTTGTTTGAGATTTTGTTAAATACAGTGAATTTAATGCATTCAAATACTTTTTGGGACTTACAGCGAGTGAAGGGGTGGAGTGCATAGCCCACAGCAAATTAATAATAAGAAAAGAAACGCAGCTTGTATGTGTAAGAAAGTTTTTTTTTTTTTTTTTAGATTAAAGAAGTTGAACAGTAATTATTAACCCTGAAGAGAGAAATATAGACATAACATGGAAAGACTGGTGTTGTGTTGCAGTGTTTCTCTGCACTGGAGCTGAAATGTAAATGTGAAGCAGATGTACACTGAGTATTAATTTAAGGACATCACATAAAACATGCACGGTGGTCAAACATTAAGCAGTCTGTCTTGCTTTGCTCAGCCTCGTGTTGTTCCAAACGCACGACTGCTCTGTTCATCATCCATACAGTGAAATATGACCGGGATCAAGGGTACCAAAACGCCACAATAATGCATCAAAAACACTTTTATGCAATTTTTATGATGATCCCTATTAGTCTTCTGTAGTCACTTTGTGTGAGGAATGTTTAGGGCCATATGATTTATATGATGCTGAAAAGGCAGATGAATTTCAATGAATAATGAATTATAAAAGTAATTTAACCATTTAATCAGAGTCTTAAAAAATATACAGGTTCTTCTAAAAGAATAAGCATAACTGAACATAATTATTTGAAGGTTGACTTTTTTTGTATTATAAAAACACTTTTCTTTTATTGGTCGGATGAAATATGCTAATTTTTTGAGATATGAATTTTGGGTTTTCATGAGTTGTATGCCAAAATCATCAGTATTAAAACAATAAATACCCTGAAATATTTCAGTTGGTGTGCAATGAATCTAAAATATATGAAAGTTTAATTTTTATCATTACATTATGGAAAATAATGAACTTTTTCACATTATGCTAATTATTTGAGAAGGACCTGTATATATTTTATTGGGCCTGATTCATCCAAATTTGTTCACCTCTGAAAATCACCATCCATAGTCCTCAAATACATGCTTCTGCACATTTTCTTAAATACTGTATTTGTGTTTATACAGTATATGTGTATATTTATCAGGATTGCACACATTTATGTGAATGATTCATATATATTCATATGTGAGAAGCCAACAGAGCCAACATGATACTCCTCTCAGAAAACATAAAAAAAGATAATTTTAGATGTTTAATAACTATTTTGAGCTTTGGGGTTACTAGACGAGGGCTTATAGATTTTATTTTTGTGAAAACCTTAAATGCTTTATTTTTTGCTCAAAATTAACCAGTGCGTATTCACACTTATTTTGCCAGCACGGGTCAGATATATTTTTAATTAAAACCGGTAAGATTTGAGAGCAGTTTGCATCTCTGGATATTACTGCCAGTCGTTTAACATTTCTATTGTAATGCACTTGTCAAATATGAAATGTTTAGCTACTTCTCTCACTCTTTAACCTGAAGTGTTGTGATTAAGTTCATGCTGGGCTTCAGTGTGCAGTAAATGTATTCCTATAATTCACTTGCGCTCAGGATGAGAGGAAGTCAGAAGTCAGACAGGAAGCTGTGTAACTGAGGCAGGTGTGAACAGCGCGGCACAGATTCTCTCAGAGACCAGAGCGCTCAGGTTTCAGCAAAGAAAAGGAACATTGTTTGACTTGGTGGTGTCGTCCATGGCAACAGGAGAGATGGAAGAGGGACAGAAAGGAGAAAAAAAGAGGCCAAGTGTAAGCACAGAGCGGTGTGAGGTCAGTGCAGGCTCACAAATACTCAAATATGTTCTACAGTTAATTAACACGCAGTCATTGCACTTTCTGTCTCTCAGTCTCTTATTTTTCACGATGGATTTCCAGTGTTCACAGGTTCAGTCACAGTGGGTGATAGTTCACATGCTAAAAGTCATTTTTATTACCAGTATTTTGTCTTGCATTTTCAGTAAAATAAATTAATAAATTATGGTTACACTTTATTTTAAGATGTCCTTGTTACAGTGGAATTATACATAAAATTCTGATTAAGTACATGTTAATTACTGAGTAATATTAATGAACTGCATGTGCAGTAGAGTTTGGCTAAGGGTTACTTTCATGTAATTATGGAAAATTAATTGTTATTGTAATAGTAAGTAGTAAGTACATGTAATGTACATGACAAGGACACCTTAAAATAAAGTGTTACCCAAAATACATTAAACAAAACTGGATAAAATAAGACTTGTTTGCAAAGAAAAATAAGACTTGTTTGCTTTTAAAAAAAAAAAAAAAAAAAAAAAAAAAAAGGTAAAATAGATTTTAAGTTTTACATTTATGCTTGAAAAAAAATGGAAACTTCAAGGTGGATTTTCTAAAAAATGCCAACAAGTCTTTCTTTGGCATTGTCAAACAGACAGTTTTCAGTTCACAAAACAGTGACTCTAATGAGCTGATTCTTTTGAACTGTCCATTTCAAACTCAGGTTTTAATTATGGTATTAAAACCTCTAATTAAACCTTTTTGTAATCTAAAGTTTTTCTTTAAAAAAAAGTGTACTGAAAAAAAGTTTCATTCATCCCTAAGGGCAAATTATTTATTTTTCATTGGCTCAAATAAAAAAATATAGATATGAATCAGTACCCTAATTTCTTATTTTCTTAAGTTGTATAAATTATTTTTTTTTTTTCAGTGTGTAAAAGTCTTAAACTATCTTACATTTAATTCAAACATGCAGAGACCCTGTATTAAAATATGGTACATGGTTTTGTTTAGCTTGTAGTTGAGACCAATTATTATTGGTTAGGAAAGTTAGTCCCTGTGGTTGAGAGAGAGACGACTGCGTGTGTAGACAGAGAGACGTCTAGTCGTGTGGATTGGGGATTATGTTCAAGGTCGGGAAGCTGAACTGTTTTTTTCCAGCTTTTGGACTACATCAGTTTATACATAATCCAACATCTTCACACTAATCCTGAAACACACACACGCACGCACACACGCACACACTGTTTTTAAAGATGCCATATTTAACACTTCTATTAACTCTTATGTAAATAAATAACTAACTTAAAGATACAGCTTGTTTTTGACTCGTGCATTCATTTACTTTTGCTTGAAATATACTTACATTTTGAATATCATCTCAAAACCTCCAACCTAGCTAATATATGGGTGCATCTTAATTAATTTGAATGTTGTAGAAAAGTTCATTTCAGTAATTCAACTCCAATTGTGAAACTCATGTATTAAATAAATGCAATGCACACAGACTGAAGTAGTTTAAGTCTTTGGTTCTTTTAATTGTGATGATTTTGGCTCACATTTAACAAAAACCCACCAATTCAATAAATTAGAATACTTCATAAGACCAAAAAAAAAAACATTTTTAGTAAACTGTTGTCCTAGAAAGTATGTTGATTTACTGTACATGTACTCAATACAGGTGATGCTTTTGGTTTAATGACTGCCTCAGTTCAGCGTGGCATAGAGGTGATCAGTTTGTGGCTCTGCTGAGGTGGTATGGAAACCCAGGTTTATTTAACAGTGGTCTTCAGCTCATCTGCATTGTTTGGTCTCTTGTTTCTCATCTTCCTCTTGACAATAGCTCATAGATTCTCTCTGGGGTTCAGGTCTGGTGAGTTTACTGGCCAGTCAAGCACACCAACACCATGGTCATTTAACCAACTTTTGGTGCTTTTAGTAAATGGGTGCAGTGGTTTTCAAAAAACTCAATGGACCAACACCAGCAGATGACATTGCACCCCAAATCATTACAGAGTGTTGCACCCCAAATCATTACAGAGTGTGGAAACAGTGTGTTAACACTGGACTTCAAGCAACTTTGGCTATGAGCTTATCCACCCTTCCTCCAGACTCTAGGACCTTGGTTTCCAAATAAAATACAAAACTTGCTCTCACCTGAAAAGAGGACTTTAGACCAATGGCAATAGTCCAGTTCTTCTTCTCCTTAGCCCAGGCAAGACACCTCTGACCGTTGTGTGTGGTTCAACAAATCTCTTGACCTGTCTGTGTGTGGTGGCTCTTGATGCCTTGACCCCTGCCTCAGTCCATTCCTTGTGAAGTTCAGTAAAATTCTTGAATCGATTTTGCTTGACAATCCTCATAAGGCTGCGGTTCTCTTGGTTGGTTATCATCTCATCTTTTTCTTCCACACTTTTTCCTTCCACTCAACTTTCTGTTAACATGCTTGGATACAGCACTCTGTGAACAACCAGCTTCATTGGCAATTAATGTTAGTGTCTTACCCTCCTTGTGAAGGGTGTCAATGATTGTCTTCTGGACAACTGTCAGATCAGCAGTCTTCCTCATGATTGTCTAGTGTACCAAACTGAGAGACCATTTTGATGGCTCAGGAAACCTTTGCAGGTGTTTTGAGTTTATTAGCTGATTGGCATGTGACCACATTCTAATCTGTTGAGAGTGAATTGGTGGGTTTTTGTTAAATGTGAGCCAAAAGCATCACTATTAAAAGAACCAAAGACTTAAACTACTTCAGTCTGTGTGCACTGAATTTATTTAATACACAAGTTTCACAATTTGAGTTGAATTACTGAAATAATTGAACTTTTCCATGACATTCTAATTTATTGAGAAGCACCTGTAGAGTTAAACATTATTTAAAAACAATTAACTGTCAGTAATAAATTAGAACAAACCAACATGTTACAAGCAATAAATCAAATATATAAATGAAATAAACAGTAATTTTATGTTTTTTTCCAGGCAGGTCTAACTAGGGGTGCACCAAAAAGAAAATTCTTGGCGGAAGCCGAAGCCAAACAAAATGAAACAATGTGTCGAAGGCCGAATACCAAACACTACTTTTTTTTTTTTTTCATTTTTCTCCATATTTTGCTGATTTGCAAAAAAAAAAAAAAAAAAGAATTAATAACCAAATGTTGTAGCCAAATAGTTGTACACAACAATTTAATGATTTACTTTTACAAACATTTGTAACATTCTAGCAGACATTATGCCAACAAAGCACAATTTAACTTAGAAATAAATAAGTTAGTAATACGTGTACAAACAGAAAACCATCTCAGACAGTGAGCGAATGGTACATTTCTCTTTCACGTCTTCTTGTACTTGATCAGTTAAAAATCACACAAATGTTTCAAGATCTAAGACTTGTCTGAACGATAAACTTCCACAGTCGGGCCTGTTACGACTCTCTCAGCTATCCCTACCATCTTTCACCCTGGCTCTTAGTGTCGAGTCCTGTTGATGTTTTACACCTGAAGAGGTTGTAATTTAATAAACAGACAGGTTTTGGTGCTGTTCCTTAAGGCATATATTCAAGTTAGCTGTGCTAGGACTCGCTAAGTCTTACTAACCAAAATAGACTTTCATCAGGACCCACCAGTTAACAGATACATTAATGATATGTTAATATAGGTGGTCATAAGATAATGAATCATGGTTGTGACATCTTTATCAGAAGGTTTCATGGATGAGCTGCTTTTTAGTTCGGCTTTAATAAATATTCTGGGTGGTCATGATACATTGAACTCTTATATAGAAGACCAAAATGTTGTCTGCTGGAAAGTGTTGTATTGTCTAATAAATATTTTAAAGACAAAAACATGGCATTGTTCTCACTCCAGAATGGTGACTGAAACCAATGAGCTTCCACTGTGCTGTTATTGGACTTTCAGTTAATTTGGTGTCATGCTGATATATCCTGATGTAATTCATCACATCAGAAGCTAAGCACATCTGCAGTGACTAGCAGCGCTGTTTTCTGTGCTGTGATGTAGATGCTTCCCAGTAATAAACTGACTCTTTTTCTGCTCCTAATTTTGAATCGGCATCTTTAATTCAAACCACAACCCTCAATGCTATAAACCAAGATTACGAAATACCTTGGACGCCTCTAAACGGTTCTTTTTCCCTCAAACTGCAGTCGAAGTCCTCTAAACTTCCACAGAAAGAGAGGTTATTGGTGATGATATCTCTGTCTCTGTCTTTTCCTTTTAGGAACCGTTCGTAGTTCTCAGGTGGATTACATGACAATAAAATGTCTGTGTGTGTGTGTGTGTGCACGCGTGTCTGTGCGTGTGTGTGTGTGTGTGTGTGTGTGTGTGTGAGAGAGAGAGAGAGCTAGAGAAAGAGCTGGCAATGATTTGAGCTTTGACTTTGTTCATTCAAACTTTGGATCCCAGTCTGTGTGTCTCTCCACAAAATAATACTATTTAGGCTAGTTTGACTCTGTCTTCAGTTGGATTCATTTTATATTGTGTTTCCCCTCAAATGTTTTCTCTCAGACTGATAAAATATAATTAGTGGAGCCCAGTGAGATCATTTTACTCAAACCCAGTGTTTTATTGTTCCTCTCTCACAGTGCTCAGGCTTAATCCTATTTCTCACACACACACACACACACACACACACACACACACACACACACACATTCATTAATCGAGAAAACATTTGATAGACTATTTAAATGGATACTTCAGCTAAAAAAAGAAAATTGTCATTGTTTACTCAAATTTGTATATTGTTCCAAACCTGTGTGACTTAATTTCTTTGGAACAAAAGGGGCAACTAGAATAGAGATTAAAAATAGAGGATTGTTTTGCCAAAAAATTAAAATAACAACAGTTTTTTGAAAATGAATGATTGAGTAGGGACATACATACATAGGGACTGTCAGGCTCCAAATAAAAAAAATATAATTAAATGATTAAAAAACAAAAATATAAGTCCAGTATGTGAGGCATAAAAAAGTGTACCTCTGTCACACTCTTGCTTGCCCTCATGTTTAGGTATTTCACATTATGTTCCACAAATGAAAATAAGTTGTATTGTTTATGGAATGAAACGGTGGGATGAAGAGAACTTTTGAATAAATTGTTTATTGAATTTTATACAAGTAATTGAATTAAAAAATAAATAAATAAATAAATTATATATATATATATATATATATATATAATTTACCTTAATCTGCAAATAGTCAGAATTTTTTAGTTTGTGTCTCTTTGTTTTTTAGGAGATTTATTTTTTTGTTTATGAGTTATTTATATGTTTTATCCGTATGTTTTATGCATGTATTGTATGATTGTTGCATGTGCTTCCTGTTTCTATAGACAGTCACACTGCATCAGTTCATCATATATATATATATATATATATATATATATATATATATATATATATACACACTGTACTTTTGGACTATAAAGGATGGATAAATCTCTAATAAATGACTGTGTGTGTGCAGTAAGTGATTTTCTCTGTAGTAGATAAGAGCTGTTTCCACTGGGCTGATACTGCAGCAGAGAGGACTGTAGAGAAGCTGAGTACAGCTTTGATGTTTCGGTTTCATTGACATGTCCAGTGTTTTTCCATGAACCGAAATGCTGACCAGTGATCTAGGAAGGGCTTTGATCCTAATAAAATGCATAATAGGCACTCTAAGAGATTATGAAAGTGTATGAACAGTTTTTGTGTATTATTAGCTGTAATTGACTGTTGTGTCTCTGGGCTTTCAGGTGTACAGCACGTTCTCTAATGAAGAGTACGACCGCAGGAACGATGACGTGGATCCTGTGGCGGCGTCTGCCGAGTACGAGCTGGAGAAACGTGTGGAGAAGATGGACGTGTTTCCCGTGGAGATCGAGAAAGGTTGAGGCAGTGTCTTTCACAAAATACTCCAGCTCTCTCTCAGATTGAGTGATTAAAAATCAGTCATACTATACACCTTTAAACACCATGTTCTGCACATAAATAGACTTATAATTTTACCCAGGTTTTTTTTTTTTCTTTACCAGAAACATGCATAATTTAGTTTTCATGCTCACTTTTCCATCTTACTGACCCTTAGAATTAAACAGATTGTTTCTGCTACTCTACCTTTAAAGCTGTGGTCACATTAGTTTTGTGGGCAAAAATAGATCCACTGTCAATAATGTAAGGAAGTATGAAGCACAGGTCAAACGGAAATCACTTTCAAACCAAGTTTTTTTAATTGATCAATGTGGCAGATTTCTATTGAAATCACTGGATTTCAATACATCCCTGCCAAGACTCTGATCTCTGAATGTGTATTAATATGTAAATATGTTAATGATAAATGGCCTGTTTGCAATGTGGAGAAGCTGGACATGTTAGAGTATGCCTGCATCAATAATTGCACAATTCCAAAGTCAATGACAAATCTATTTATGAAGGCAAACCATCTCTCTCTCTCTCCCTCTCTCTCTCTCTCTCTCTTTCTCTTGTGTTCGTGTAGGTGATAAAGGGCTGGGGATCAGTATTATAGGGATGGGTGTTGGGGCAGATCAGGGGCTGGAGAAACTGGGTATCTTCGTCAAGACAATCACACAGGACGGAGCTGCAGAGAGAGATGGCAGGTGAGATCTTTAGATCAAACGAAAGAATATAGAACATATGGACCGGCAGAGTAGAATCTCTTAGAACAAGCAGAGATTCACCGTGGAGTGAATGGATTCACTGTGGATCCATTAGATGAAAAAACAGGTCTTGATTGCTTGGAAAAGTAACTGTCTCCGATACTGTGAGCTTGTAATATTGTCTTAATCAGTCCTTTTTCTTGAGAGAAGCATCATTTTATTCAGCAAAGACACATTAAATTAAATATAACTCTTACACTGTTACAAAACAACTCCATATCAAAAACGGCTGTTCTTTTGTTATTTATTAAAAATGTATCATGGTTTCCACAACAATATTAAGCAGCAGCGCAACATTGATAATAATCAGAAATGTTTCTTGAGCAGCATATTAGTATGATTTCTGAAGATCACGTGACACTGTCCTGTGATCAAAGCTGAATTTTCAGCATCATTACTACAGTCTTCAAAGTTAAAACTTCTAATAAAAAAATGATATCTCACAATCTTGCTGTTTTTACTGTATTTCTATCAAATAAATGCAGCCTTCGTGAGCATGTCAAAAACATGTGTATATATTATGGCTGGTAAGCGATTAAATGTTTTAATCCAATTAATAACATGATGTGGTGAATTTATCTAACAAATCAAATATGGAGAAATTACTCCCAAAAGATAATTTAAAGTCATTGTTGTGTTAAAGCATCAAACAGAGATTACAAAAAGTTACATATAGCCTACTCTTTTGGACCATGTGAATAAATGATGACAGAATTGTCTTTTTTGGTTGGAATGAACTATAACTATAATAGATTGTTTTCTTAATTTTATTATTGTTACTATAAAAATATGAAATTATTTATTATGATGAAATGATACCCTAAATAAACTAAAACTGGCAGTAGGTGGTGATAAATGTCTTAATGATTAAGTCATCGAGTCATTTATTCATTCGATTCATTTAGGAGTGAAGTAAAGGGTTCTTCATGAATGGTTCATTGAATTAGGCTTGTTCGACTTGAAGCGAATCATCACCATCAGACTGATAACGTGGTACATTTTGGTGTCATACTCCAATCGGTCTGTGCAGCGAACAGACCAAATTCATTCAAAAAAATTGAACAAATTCATTCAAACCGTGGATTTAGAAATGAAATACCGCTGTGGGTTGCTCGGATATTAACAGTTCTGCTTTATCTTTATCTTCCAGATTGGCAAAATTTAGCAAAGCCGACAACATTGTGTCTAAAATATCACAATATTAACTTCTTAATGAACTATTGTATAAGATGTGTATCACATTTACACTAGTGTGATATTTCACTTAGCCTACAGCTCGTGTGATATTTATTAACTATGTGATGATTTAGGGATTTTTTCTAGGCTCCATCGCACTGTAAGTTGTTGCTCTGCCTCATATTAGTCATTAATTGACTGTATGAAGTCACATGTCTTGGGCGGGGCAAGTGCGTCAAATGCGTTAATAATTTTAACGCATTGTTTTTAATAATTAATCTAATAATGCATTAAATTACCGGCCCTAGTGTGTGTATATATTCTGGCGAGCCCTGTTTGGGGTGATCTGCGGCTGCAGTCGTGTTGGGCATGTCTTCATGTGCTGCTTCCTGAGGGCAGCTGGAGCAGGACACACATGTTTGATCGGTCTGTTGGGCTGTTAAACATCCAAACCACTGCATTTATGACTGTGTCACAGAGCAGAAAACACACTCTTCCTCTTTCCTGTGAATCTCAGCACTCGCTGCCAACTGCTGTCTGGAAAAAGTGACCCAGCTGGGACTCTGTCATAAACATGTTATGATGTATAGTTAGTGGGTCAGATTAGATGTGAGAAGAGTTAGCAGTCTGTGCCTTGCCCAGAGAGGTGTGATATAGGATGTGAAGTATTATAGGGCCCTACATCCATTTTATTTCTTCCCAAATTCCTTTGTTTTTCTCTGTTTAGAGAATCTTTTTCTAGATTCCATTTTTTCTGTTTTAATTTTACCAAAATGGTTACATGAAGCAGTTGGGGGTTCAATGCTTTGCTCAAGGGCACCTAAGTAGTGTTATTGCCGGCCTGAGATTCGAACCCACAACCCTAAAGTTAGGAGTCAAACTCTCTAACCACTAGGCCACAACTTCCCCACGTTAAAACATATTAATCAATAAGCATGTCTAATTAATTGAAATCATAACGATTACAGTTTAACATCAATTTATTAAAAGTTTAATAATAATACACTTTAAGGCCCTATGAAATATGTTTTATTATATTATATCAGTTATATTTTTGTCAGATTCTGTGAATCGGTTTCCCATTCATTTTTTGGATTTCATTTTAATAGTTTCATATGAATTGTAATAATCAAAAGCATGTTTAATTATTTTCTAAAGAGTAATTCTCTTTTATTATTATTTTTTTCAGAAGCACATTTTCTACTAAATAAAATTCCGGTAATTATTTTTTTTTCCTGGTAAATATTCCTTAAATATTGTTTAATATGTTCATTAGTGGTAAGTATATTTACATTATGTGATATTTATTTCATGCTAAAGCGGTACTAGTAAAATGCAGAATCGTACCGTTTTTAAAAGCAGGGCTTCACGATACATTTTTAGTTCCTTTATATCGTGCAACACTATCATATGGAGAGCAGATACCACTTTAAAGAAAACTCTATCCACACTTTTAGGCAAGCATATCTAAAACACTTCTTTTCATAAAACAATACAATCCCATTCCTGTTTTAAGAGTAATAATAGTTATTTCACAGCTGCTTTAAGAGACATACTGTATGAAATAACTATTTTTTTTAGTCATCTTAACATCTTAAAGATGGTGATGTTCTGTTCCAGGATCCAGGTGAATGATCAGATTGTGGAGGTGGATGGCATCAGTCTGGTTGGTGTGACGCAACTCTTTGCTGCAACCGTCCTGAAGAACACGAAGGGAACTGTAAGGTTGGTCCTGCTCTGTCCATCAGTTACATAAACATCACATCTTCTCTAATGGAGTAGAGGATTTATGAGAGAACTGAAAAACGTTGTTTACACATCTAGTAATAGATGTGGTGTGGGCTTCACTATTGTCTTAGAATTAGATTTAGCTTAAATATTTACAGTTACAGTTCAATCGTGAGAAATCTTTTAAGCATGCATAAACACATGACTGTTTGAGTTTGATGTATTTAACAGACTAGATCTGCTGCATGCACTGCTGCAGAGCAAATATGGACTTGCTCCTGCTAACAGATACAAAGACACGCTGCTGTGACCGTAAAAGACATGTGTGAATGATAGACAGGTGGAGCTGAGGGAGGTGGAGGGTTTCTGTGCTTCAGGACCAGCTTGCAGTGAACACTAAACCAGACAATTTAAATATTGTGCAAAAGCCAGTCAGCTTGTGGCATAGTAAACGATGTGATTGCTAGATTGCATGTAAAGAACTGTAGGTTCTGGATCTGTGAGACTGCAGGAAGGTAGCTCTCCAGGAGCAGGTTTGGAAACTTCTGCTCTGGACTAAAGGTCACGGGTTCATTGCATGCAAATAAACAATGCACACACTCACACAGGCTCCGTTGTTTCCTGTCTACCTGATGTATGCAGATCAGTATACGTTTGGTTTCCGTCCTTGCTCACCTGTCAATCACGCCGTTCAGGTTTCTGATTGGCCGAGAGAAGCCAGGTGTTCAGAGTGAGGTGGCACGCCTGATCAGTGAAACCCTGGAGCAGGAGCGGCAGCAGCAGCAGGTGGACGACACGTACGAGGTGTCCACTGAAGAGGTCAGTCACACACACACACACACACACACAACTCCTGGTCTGTTTCTCACATCAGTGCTGACACATTGTACACGTTTGGAGTGCAGTGCTGGGTATGTCACCTACAAAGAGTAGTCTGTTACCGGTTACAAATAACATGATGAAACTGCAGTCAGTAATGTACTCTAGATTACTCGTGTATTCTTTTGGTTTATTTCATAGCTGATTTAAACCTTTTTAGGTTTATTTGGACCTTTGGTTTTTAGAAGGTTTTAAAGGGCATTGCTCTGAGAAATCCAGTCATTTCAATAGGACAACACAGGACCAGAATTTTCCATGCAAAATTAGTTTGAAAATAACTTGTGTGTGAGCTGTGCTTTGTGCATTGCTGCGCTATTGAAAATGTACCTCCTGTTGTTTCCCTGCAAAGTTTTTCTAATTTTCCTGCACGTTTAGACTGGAATCCTGCACAGAAACACCTTCAGACTTTTTTCAGCCAGAACTTCGTTGATGAATGTTCACAAGTATGCAAAAATATGTAAAAATCCACCATGCTGAATGAGGAAACAGATTCAAGAGTTTGTTTCTAAATCATAGTGGGGTTAAACCACTCTGTTTTTGATACCTATATGTGAAGCATTTTTTTTTTTTTTCGTTTACGTCATGTCTGTGTCTCTGATGTCCTGACAGGACGAGCACTACGAGGATGAGGAGGAGGAAGGCATCCTTGGTTCGAGCTTCGGCAGGAGGAATGTGGAAGTGTACGATCTGCCCGAGAGCGAGGAAATGTTCCTGCCGTCAGACATGGACGCCGCTCAACTAACGTTCAGATTTAAAGAGGTGCTTTTCATTTCACTGTACGGGTCAGTATACAGTCTATGTAAGTACCCCAATGGAAGGGTACCAAAAAACCATTCGCAATTTCTAACAATGGAAACGGACATAATTGCGTACTGTACTTTACTGAACTGTACCGCTCGGTGGAAACAAGCCGTTATTTATATCAGATTGCCATTGAAGATTTCTTATTCTGTTTTAATTTCAGCTCCAGATAAAACACACCATTGCAGAAGCCGAAGTAGATGAACTGAAAGAGAGAGTACGGACTTCTGAACATTATTATCCATTTATATCCAACATACAGCAGTCCCCGTGTGTTTGAACTGATCAGCTTCTGTTGATGCTGTAGTTGAGAGAGGCGTCAGAGGAGCGTGCGGCGTGGGAGGCAAGGGAGGCTCAGTTAGAGAGGAGCGTTCAGGAGAACTCGGAGAGAATGGCTCAGATGGAGAAGAACTGGCTGGAGGCTCAGGCTCTCTGTAAGAGCATCGACGAACAGCTCAACGACACGCAGAGCCAATATGAAGCGCTGGATAAAAAATACAGCAAAGCCAAGAAACTGCTCAAGGACTATCAGCAGAAGTATGCGCTCACGTCAGCACTAAGATTTCCTTTAGTATAAACTTTAACTGCTTTGTGATCACCATGCAATGTTTATTGTAATAACTTCAAAATGCTTTGTGCATATAGTCTGTGATTCGCGTGAACTTGGGCTTTTTGGAACATTAATAGCACTTTTTTGTCCTTTGTGACAGCCCCTAGTCAAAGTATGTTCTAAAAAGTATGCATTCTTCAAATTTCCTTCTCAGTATCCCAGTACAAAGTTATACAGATTTTAAATGACATTTACCTCCAATATGTCAAAAAAAAAACTGAAACCAGAATTATGAACTTCACTTTATCTAGTGTTCAGATTTCTGTTCTGGAAATGTATGCAAAATGTGTGCATATTAAATAAGATAATGCATCATTTGCATATCTAAACATATCATTTTAGAAATTAGAAACAGACATTCTAATTAGCTGTGTGTGTGTGTGTTGCAGAGAGGCGGAGTATGAGCAGAGGGAGGAGGACTTACGGAGATCTCTGGAGGAGAGAGAGGCCGAGTATAAAACTCATATAGAGGATCTGCAGCGCAGGGTGAGAACACACTTCTCTTATCAGCGGCAGCAGGAATGAACTCGCATGCTGTCATGTTCTCTGATTCCTACCTGTTGATCTG
Organism: Carassius auratus; assembly: GCF_003368295.1. Taxonomy (NCBI): domain Eukaryota; kingdom Metazoa; phylum Chordata; class Actinopteri; order Cypriniformes; family Cyprinidae; genus Carassius; species Carassius auratus. The sequence continues at coordinate 34,002,987 of NC_039251.1, forward strand.
TCTCTGTGTGTAGCTGGCACAGCTTGAATCTGAGTCTCCACTGTCGGGCAGTAAGTCTGCAGATTCAGTTCTGCTGGGTGAGTTAAAGATCTCAATGCTTCTTAATGGCTGTCTAAATCCAAGCAGGATTAATTGATTGTAATATCATGCTGAGCCCAGACTGAAGTTGTAAGAGGCGAAAACCAGTTGGGCTCAGTCATAGAAACATACTGCTGCAGAGAGGAACAGCAACATTAAATATATGCATAATTATGCTAAATACGAATTTAGTTGACTTTTCACATATAAAATAGTTAAGTCCTGGGTCTTTTTAATCTTGGTTATTATTTAAACTATATAAAGTGGCACTCAAAATTAACCAATAACACTTGTTCTGAAGTAAGCTAACATACCCAATTTTTGAGTAGGCCTTAGATAAAGCAGGTGGTTAAGTCTCCAGATGGTTCATTATCCATTGTCAGTTGCATAGAAATAAAAGAAACCCTGTTCACGCAGAAGTCAGAGGAAGTCAGCTGTGACTACAGTGAATTCACTTGACCAAATGGAGAGCTTTCAAAGGATCTCTTTCTCGGTCAGTTAAGCATGCTTTGTTCTCCAGGAGCGGACTGGAGTGAGGTGGTTCCTGAGACTGAGCGTCTGGACACCAGCGTCCATCGCGCAAAAGCCCAGCTGGCCCAGAGGTCCAAGCGGCAGCCGCCGTCCCGCAGTAAACTCAAAGAGACGCTCAGCTCGCCAGTGAGAAGCCCACAGGTCACACAGAGCTCAAGAAAGCAATTGACCGCTGTAAAAAATCCAATACTTCAGTTCTGAACAATACCATTGTTTTTGACCTCAGGATGATGATGAGAGTCAATCTGTGAGTCCCGAGTCTCCTCCGCCTCGTAGGAGATCAGTCCAGGAGAGTTTGTCCCTGCCGGTCGCCATATCTTCTCCAGCTAACCACCAGAAGGATGAAGGTTCTGTTACGAGCAGCAGCCAATCAGTGCAGAGGGATCCCCAAAGCCCCGCCCTCTCCTCCCCTAAAGACTCCTCCCCCTCCAGCTTCCTGCGGAATGTAAAGAAAAGAGAGTCCAAAGGCAAGGGCAAAGAGGTCAAAGGTAACAAGCTGGACAATCGATCCATGTTAGCCTGGAAATCAGATGTTTATCTGTGTTTGTATTTTAACACAATTCTTTTATTTGTTACAGATGAGTCTAATGATGCAGCTGGAAAAACTAGAAGAAGATTCCCGGACTTTGGGTAAGAGCAGAATTCCATAGGTTTCTCCATAGCATTGTACAAAAGAACTCAATGCTTTACACCTGAACTTTTGTTCTGCTCTTATTGTGAGTCCATTAAGGATTGTTATTGTATTTAATGTGTTTTTCTGACTCTTTCTGATTGAGTGGTTTAAGGAAATCGGGAGGAAAGGGGAAAAAGCTAAGCAAAGAAGCTACGAGGGCGTCACTGGACAGCAGGTACATACTGTGAACACACAGGTTTTGTTTCCATGTTTTATTGGATTTTATACTGTCCAAACGGTATTTTGGCTTACCTTACACCCACACCTACCCCTTAAGGAAAACGTTCTGCATTTTTAGAGGAAATAAAAATAATGTCCCCACAACGTCAATCTTTTTTTAATTTTTTTTTTTACATTTGTGAGGCCAGTTTTTATCACCACATTAATAATTGTATCTGTATTATCGTTAATGTCAAATACTTATATTTAACCGAATACTGTAATCAATCAAAATCCTAAAAATGTTGCCAATAACAGCTGACGGTTTAACATTGTATTTAAATTCTACATTTAAAAATAAGTGCTAGATTGCAACAGCCGCAATCTCTTGTTTCATTGTGCAATTTTTGCCACCTTATTTTGAATTTGTGGGGCATTTTTGTTCATTTGACGTTACAGTATTTGTCAATGGTGTACTTTTTTTTTGGGGGGGAAGCAAAAGTTGAAGTGTCATAGATTAGTTAAAGACACATGCATTAAAACGTCTATCAGAACAAATAAAAACATTGTGTATCATTAATTAAATATGCGTAGGCACAGATTTTTGCGTGAAATGTGCGCACGCACGTTATCACGAATAAACCATGATTCATCAAAAACTTTCATACTAAAATTTATTCTAAATGTACGAAAAGATTCAAGAACAACTTATACCACACGTACGCAATAATCATGTACAACCGGGGCCTTATAAGCATGTGTTAAGAACCCTACATATAATTAGATGTTATTGATAAATTATAATTAGAGTTCCAATGTATATATATATATATATATACATAATTGTATTTCTATGTAAGTGCCTCGTTGTGGAAAGCCCTTATATGGAGCTGGTTTGGGTGTGAATTATGCTAATTACTAACCTTGTGCACGCGGGCACTCATTTAGAAGACTCCAAATTCACTAACAGAAGAACGAGTTTAAGAACAAGCTCATGTGCGTGCGCACGTGTTGTGAAGTAGGCGGAAAGTTCTCGTGAGAAGTTCAAATGTGCGTTTGAATAAGAAAGTTGTATGCAATTATTAGTGAATGCGACCCATTGCCATTGGATTAAGTATCTATAGGCTTGTAAAATGCTTCTCGAACACAGAGCTTGTATTCTCGATGTGTTGTGTTGTTGTAGGGGTTCAGCAGAGTTACTGGAGGAGTCAGGGGCCCGAGTCTCCCCTTCAGAGTCCATGACCTCCATCCCCACCTGCATGCCCTTCTCCTGGTTTGGAGAGAAAGACAAAGAGCGCGACAGAGATCCGTCGTCCTCGTCCAGCAGTCTCCCACACACCGCTGCAGACGAACACAGCCACAGCTCCAAAAACAAGGTGACAGCCACTTCTGCTAAAACTAGTCCAGATCTATTATAGAACTCCAAAACATAATGACCACAAATTGATTTTTTTTTTATATATGAGAACAACTTTATTTCTAAAACACTAGAGATGTGGAATGTGAATTCTGACATTATTATCTTGACTCTTTATCTGACTCTTAATATCTTGACCCTTGCAATTCTAGAGCTAAATAATATGTGACCCTGGAGCATATTAAATCACAGGGGTATATTTGTAGCACTAGCCAAAAATACATTGTATTGGTCAAAATTATTGATTTTTATTTCATATCAAAAATCATTAGGATATTAATTAAAGATCATGTTCCATGAAGGTATTTAGTAAATATTCTGCCGTAAATATATAAAAACTTAATTTTTGATTAGTAATAAGCATGGCTAAGAACTCATTTGGACAACTTTAAAGATGATTTTCTCAATATTTAGATTTTTTTGCATCCTCAGATTCCCGATTTTCAAATAGTTGTATCTCAGACAAATCTCGAAAAATTCACAAAACTCTCGAAAAATCTACACTTCAGACTGGCTATGTTTACCAAGGCTTGCATACATTTTATCTGAATTTCACTGAATTCACTGGATTTCATTGTCACTTGATCCTTCAAAAATAATTTCAATATGATGAATTTATTTGAAATATACATTTTTGGCTTATAATGTAAAATTATTCACTGTCATTATTTTTATCGATTTAATGCATCCTTGCTAAATAAAAGTATTAAATTAATAATAATATCACTGATCCCAAATTTTTGATCAGGGTATGTATGGACTTCTTATATATTGCTGATAATTTCTAGTTAAAAATGAGTCAATGGGAGAACAACCTAGCTTTCTGCCAAACACACAACAAAACTAAATACTAAACAACAAATATCTGGCATCCAGCTGGACTTGCTTTAGTTTGTTGTAACTCTGAGCTGCTAAGGAGGAAGCCTGCAGCCATATGGATGTGATCTTTCATCCGACCTGAGGCAAACAGACTCTGTCCATGTGTCAGAAAATGAATTCAGCAGCTCTTTGATCGCTCTCTGTTTCATCAGCTCCAGCTTCAGTGTGTTTGAGACCTTGAAGTCATATTATTTACCCCTTTTCCCGAACAGACAAACCTCTCCTGGTCATCTCTGTTCAGTCGCTCCTTAGATTTGGTACAGTATATTTTATCTCATAAGCGTTCATAGATGTCAAATTCGATTTAGAAATGTAGTGAAATTCTTACTAAATATCAAACCTTGAGTCACGCTTTAATATAGAAACACAGTAGTGTGTGTGTGTGTGTGTGTGTGTGTGTGTGTGTGTGTGTGTGTGTGTTTGTTGAATGCGATGCATGATGCTGCTTCTGATTCAATCAGATTTGATTTTTACACTCACTCTTTTTCTTTTTCAGTCTTTAAATACAGGCTTTTAGTGTCAAATCAATGTAGATGCATTACACTGCTTATCTGGTTTAGTCAACACAGTCTCATGGAAATTCACAACTATTTGACATAACTGTTAACTCATTCGTATGTTTTTGTACGATATACTTGCAGTGATAGTTGTGTTTATGGTGGGACCTTCATGCTTTTTTGTTGTAAAAATTCAGGGTGTAACGGTACACAAACATAATAATACGTACCTCGTACCGATATTATACAGTTTCTATTTGTTGTTGAAATAGGCCTAGAGTCATTTACACAGTGGCTGCCATAACAGATTTATTTATTAAACTTTCATTGAACAATTAAGACATCACTAACAGGTAAAGTAAAATATAAAATATATATAGTCTAATATTTTGTGAAATACTCTTTATAGACTTGGACACTGATGTCTTGTCACTGATTGAGAGATTGCTTGAGGCATGAGATGTTCATTCGTGTTTATTTCACACTAAACTAGTAGCATTAAGAGGAAGGGATGATTGCGTTCACGAGGCGTTTATATGGCGATTTGTCACACCACATTAAAGAGCGTCATAGCAGCATCTATTGTTGAATTTCCTGAAAAAAATAAAAAATTACATAATTTGTTCATGGCGAACCGAAAGACCCATACTGAAAATTTTCATCACAAATTCGTGTACCGTTACATAAATCGTACAAATTCATATGAACTCTTCACCTCATAAAATAGTTGCATTTTCATGTGAGATTGGGTTGGGTTTAGTCTATTAAATTGTAGTTGTCACTAAAAAGTAGTTGTAGGTAGGTGGTGATTGACGAGTTGTAAATACCCAGTATAATGCTATATTAATAGGGCTTGCGTGACTGGCTTTTCATTACACTATTTGAATTGATCTTCATTATTTTTACAACCAAATTAATCAAATCGAGATCAAAAGCGGATTGAATCAAGAGCTTGTGAATTTGAATCAGACTGATTCATGAAATCTGTATCATGTCCAGTGTCCATACTTTTAAATAATTAATATTTCTTATGACTCAAAATATGTGAAAACTATGCCACTCGCAATTGTGAGTTTATATCTCGCAATTCTGAAGTTTTTGTTCATAACTTCAAGTTTATATCTCGCAATTTTGACTTTTTTCTCAGAATTGCGACTTATAAAGTCAGAATTTTAAGATATAAAGTCTCAGTTCCAATATATTTTATTGCCGGGAACGGGCTTCCATAGAAAACAGCTAATGTCTACTTGCAGTAGGTGTTTGTTGATTAATCAGTCTGATCAGTGTATCGGTCTGACACTTCTTCTAGTCGTTTTGTAGGACTGTTGATGATGTTACACTCCCTGACAAGTTCTTTTCTCTGATTCTCATTATTTTGGTTTAAAGAGCTGAAGCTCCCCCAATCCTTGTGTTTGGATAACAAATCCCGCTCTCTGTGCCCGTTCCAGAGTTTGTCAGTGCTAGATGATTCGAACCCCAGCAGTCCTGCTTCAGATTTTTCTGGGCTGGTGTTGGAGCCCAACCTGTCGGGTCGTTCTCATACATTAACCTTCTCCTCCAGCGAGGTGAGTGCAGATTAGACATGACGCTCTCACCGCCGTACGTTTGCATGGGTTTCCTGCCATAAACAGGCCGTCTGGAAGCTGTTGTCTGGCGTTTCGCTCGTGTCGTTCCTGTGTTGCATGCGTGTGCTGATGATGTTCACCGTTTGTTTTCATTTGGCTGATCACATGAGTGTTTGTTTTGCATGACAGAGAGGATCAGATGCATGCTTCATGTTCATTTCCTGTGCACAGAAATCATCCCACATACTGTACATTCATATATTCTACAGTAGGTGCATTAAATTAAATGATGCCTGTTTCTAGGACCGTGAGATTCACCTGGCTGATATATGTGTGTATTAGATGCTTGATGATGAGGAGCCTTGTTCTGGAGGGAAGGAGTATCACTGGCAGAACCGTCCTGTCTCTGATTGGACGTCCCAGCAGGTGTGTCATTGGCTGATGGGTATGAACATGGATCAGTATACGCCTGAGTTCAGCACACAGGCCATCGATGGACAGCAGCTCCTCAACCTGGACAGTGACAGACTCAAGGTGAGCAAGCGGGATGTGCTCTCATAGATGGATATATTTGGAAGAGAACTGTTTCTAATCTGGCATTAGTGTAGCCTTGAATACATGTGTATGTATTAGAAATATCTTTTTATGTTGGCTCATTTTAATACTCTACAATACAATACAATACTCTACATTTTAAAAGTGCATTAAGATCACTGCAAGATCATCTGCTGACACGCTTGATGGTTTTCAATGCTCTCCACAGGCTCTGGGTGTTTCCAGTCAGAATGACCGAGCCACCATCAAGAAGAAACTGAAGGAGATGAAGAAAGCACAAGAGAAGATGGAGAAACAGCGGGAAAAGCGTGAGAAAGAGGCCAGACGCAGCGGACGGCTGCCTGCCAGCACTGACTCTGTGTGCTGATGACGTTTCCTCTTTTATTCATCTTCGTTCTTGACACACTCCATTGGCAGACTGTTACAACACATATGAGCCATTCTAGAAGAGTTGCTATAAGTGAATACGGTCTGTAACTCGTTAATAACAGTCAGACGGTCGAGCTGAAACACTAATGAAGCTGCTAACGAGATCATATTGTACTCTTTTCACTTCAGCACAAATATGAGCAGAAATATACTGTTCATCTACAGATTGTCCACATGTGTGGGCATGTTGCCTTCACTGTAAAAGAAAAAAAAAATACTTTTTTAAATCAGTATTTTGTCTTCTTTTCTGTAAAATATTTTAACATCCCTAAAACAAGATTAATGTATTTAGAGAATACACAACATTTTGCTAAGAGCTTACATTTCCAGAAGAAATTGCATTTAATTTAAAATAGTCTCCTGAAAGAAAATGAATTAATGTTAATGTATCCTAAGAAGTTTTAATCAATTTACTGGAAAACAAGACAAAATGCTGATTAAGAAAAAAAAATGTTCAGTGTTCAGTGAGATATTAGATTAGCTTGTAAGAAAATGAATATGGCTGTTTAATTCATAGCAGACTAAAACTTTTATTCGTTTTAATTGCATTTTATGATACCACTGTAGGAGCTTGCTAAGGGATATATATATATATATATATATATATATATATATATATATATAAATGAGATGCCTATTTTCACAAGTTTGCCACTGATATTGTGGCACGAATAGTGCTTTCAGAAAGATTTGGTATTGTATTTTAATTGTATTTCTGGGTCATTTTGCTGCATCCTTGTACAGTCGAGTGATATTGAGCACTATGTTTTTACTGAAACAAAAGGGGAACCTGGTTTATAAATGTATGAATTAAATATTTTATACACAATTATAACCATAGCTTTAAGCAAGAGACATTAACTTTTGTACACATTTTCTACTAAGTAGAATAGCTTGTTGGTTAAAACCATTTTGCTAATTCTGAGACGCAGAGAGTTAAACTTCAAGTGAAAGGTGATTGAACATCTCGTCTTGTATGCTGTTTTTATTTGGACGATTACTGCTTTTATATTATGCATATGGGTCAAAAAGACATAATTGTTACACATTGTTTTAGAAGTGACCATGGCCCAAATAGTATTTGACTAACAGAGGCTTTAATGAATTGAAGATGAGGGTATTCATCTGATTGTAAGGAGAGTTGATCATGTCATCGTGATTCTGTATCCTGTGGTTATATTTTTCTACCTTGTAAAATACATAATTATGAAAAGACAAAAATCAAGCTTTCTTTCTTGTACAAAGTGCATAATCTGCTAAATAAATGCATTCACCTCTCTTTTAAACGAAAAGACTGCATATTTATTTGTGTGTTCTGGTATATATGGTTTATGAGGAAACATTTGTATAATGACTACTACAACTGTCCCTGTAAAACAAAAGGCTTAAAAACATACACAACGGTGTTTTACGACATTTAGAAATTGCCAGTTTTTTTTCTGTAAGGGGTATGTTTAGGTCTAGGGCGATAGAAAATACTGTTTGTACAGTATATAAAACAAATTGCGCCTATGGAGATTCTAAATGCAAGTGTGTGTGTGTGTGTGTGTGTGTGTGTGTGTGTGTGTGTCCAGCTCACTTTACACTAGAACCATGTTCAAAAAGTAAAAATGGATAAAGCCTGTTCGGTCACTGCTAAATGAAATGACCTTTTAAATCAAAATGAATCATTTCCCTAGATTCAGATCAAACGCTTTCGAATCATTGCTTCGTGAAGATTCGAAACCTGTGATTGTAGAACTGTCAAAGTCACGTGCTTTCATTAAACCAACACATTTCACTTGACCGCGGATCAATTTTATACATTTGCAGTTATTTGTAATTTGTAATGACATTTGTATTAAAGGAGCATTAGTGTTTAATAGATTTTAATAGCCAAGCCCTACATATGAATAAAATAACACATAGGCTACAGGAACTTAATATTTAATGGTATTTGATTTTGTAAAGTGCATTTGGTAAATAACACTTTTAAATTAAACATTTGCAATGGGTTTGGAAAGGCTGTTTTTACCCAGGTTCGGGCTGTTGTCGTTGTATTTACACGCTCTGACCAGCAAGCGTCACCAGCGTGTGTTGATTAAAGGACTTCAACACTGGTGTTGACAGTTTAGCAATTTTGTTGCTAGATTTAGCAACTTTTCATACTACCCTAGCAACATTTTCTTCCAAAAAAAAAATAAAAAAAATCGCTACTTCTGATAAGTGACATTTTATTCATCTAAATTACACAAAAAAGAAGAAACCGAATATGACAAGCAGTGCACATATCACGTAAGCTGCTATTTGCAACTATTCAATTTGATTATGATGATGATGATAATAAATTAATAATTTACTGTTCATTTATTACATACCTTGTTAGTAGCCTGTGATTGTTGATCAGTTAGTATACTGTACTCATATATATATATATATATATATATATATATATATATATATATATATATATATATATATATATATATATATATATAGCCTATATATATATATATATATATATATATATATATATATATTTTTTTTTTTTTCATGACATATCTGTTGTACCATGGAAACATTAAATACAAAATAATAATAAACTGTTTAATAATAAAAATGTGTATTCAATAATTCAATATTGTATTTACAAAATAGTTATTTATATTTTAATGTTTTTATGAATTTATTTTATGAACTGGACATGAAGTTGTGGAGTGTGACGTTTGTACTGTGAGAAAACACACAGCTGTCGGTCCTGTCTGGTGTGCCTGAACTCTTACTGTCAAAATCACCACAAACAACATGAGAGTTTCTTTAAAGGTAAGAGACACGATCTAATAGATGCCACTGGACGACTTCAGGAGAAAATCTGTCCAACACATAATAAACAACTGGAAATCTACTGTCATACTGAGCAGCAGTGCATTTGTAATATGTGCACAATGGATAATCACAAAAATCAGGATACTACAGCAGCTGTAGCAAAGAGGACAAAGAAACATTTATGTATTTACAGAATTTACCGTCTTTCTACAGTGTCTGTATTTAATGCACTAATTGGAAAGTCACTCTAAAGATACTAATTACTTTCTAAAGCTTTCTAAAGCTGATCATAGGTTTCAACGGCCACAACATAACGTTACTGCACATGTGTGCTTTTGTGGCCCAAACTTAACTTCTGGTAGACATCCACAAAGAATCAATAACAACAGCTAAGTCCCTCCTCAAGATATGTTTAAAAACCATGCTGTGTATTGTAAGTAACAATGTTTTATAGTTTTAATAATTGTGTAAGCAGTAAAACAACACAAATGGGGAAAAAATGCGTTTTAATTTTAGAAACATTTTGAGTTAATATTAATTTCATAATGATCCTTACTCCGTGAAGTCAAGCAGCAGAACTTACTCTAAGTGAAAATGTGTAAATACTGGCCCATTTTGGGGTGAACTAAATATGCAAGAATAGTCTTAAGTCACTAAAGATACACCACTCCATAGGCTATAATGAATAATATGGAAATTAATAATATAAGATATTGTCCTTGTCCTTTGCTGTAGCATTGCTGAGACTGAAAGAGCAAAGATGTTCACAGGGAAGCTATAATAATCGAGAGGATAAAACTAAAACATTAAGTTTACAGAAACAATATCTGTGTAATTTTGCGAACTTTATCATCAACCTTACGTATTTGATATATTTGAGAGAAAACAAAATCGCGTTTTTGACATTGGGTTGTTTGGTCCTCCTCGGCACCCGTCAGACGCGCCTCTGCATCCGCGCACCCGGAAACCGAGCAGAGCAACAAAAGCAGCGCTTTCCGCAGGCAGCAAACACCCTCAGGTCAGTTCACAACATGCTTTCACATTACAGAAAACATTCCAGTCGTGTGTTCATGACACGAGTCATCTGTTCATCCGTCAGTCTGTCACTCTTTATGTGTTGGTGGAGTCCAGCAGTAGGTTTCTACTGAGCTGCTAATGCGTGAACTCACCAGATAGCAATGACACTCATCACACTCTTCTGTTAATATATATGTGTGTGTGTGTGTGTGTGTGTATAAACACAGTTCTGCTGTGTGTTTTGCCGTGAGAGGGCAAAAGTTAATCTCATTCAGATAAAGTCCGTTAAATCCGATTTGAGGAGCTCTACAGTGACTGTTTTCAGCTGATCTGCTCTTATAGACAGAGCAGATGCTCTCAGATGCTCAAATGCTCTCGTTCATTCTGGTCAGTGTTTACATCCATCCTCAAGCGCATGTGAGCTCAGCTTTACAGAAACTCGCTGATCAGATCACAGAGACAGAACAACAACACCCTGACTCTGTTTTAATCATTCTCGGGGACTTTAATAAAGCCAATCTGTCCCGTGAACTGCCAAAATACAGACAGCATGTTACATGTCCCACAAGAGACAGTAATATATTGGATCACTGTTACACCACAATAAAGGATGCATTTCACTCTGTTCCACGAGCAGCTTTGGGACGTTCTGATCACCTTCTGGTTCATCTTATACCGTCCTACAGGCAGAAACTAAAATCAGCTAAACCTGTATCAAGGACTGTAAAAAGATGGACTAATGAAGCAGAGCAGGATTTACAATCTTGTTTTGACCTCACTGATTGGAGTGTTTTTGAAGCTGCTGCCACCGATCTGGATGAACTCACAGAGACCGTAACATCATATATCAGTTTCTGTGAGGATATGTGTATTCCTACAAAGACTCAACTAATTTACAATAATGACAAACCGTGGTTCACTGCAAAACTCAGACAGCTCCGTCAGGCCAAAGAAGATGCTTACGTGAAGGGGGACAATGTCTTGTATAAACAGGCTAAATACACATTGGAAAAGGAGATCAAAGTGGCAAAGAGGAATTATTCTGAAAAAATAAGGACTCAGTTCACTTCCAACGACTCCGCATCAGTGTGGAAAAGTCTAAAGAAGATCACCAATTACAAGACACCACCCCCCAGCACCATAGAGAATCAACGACTGGCAGACGATCTGAACGAGTTTTACTGCAGGTTTGAAAGAACACCCATCACCTGCCCTGAACGCCTCCCCACAAAACCATTCACACCCTTCACAACTCCTGCAACCAGCCCTGAATGCCTCTCCAAACTACCGTTCACACCATTAACAGCTCCTGCAACCCATCCTGAACACCTCTCCAATCAAGCACTCTCACCATTCTCACCTCCTGCATCCCCCCTCTCCCCCACACCTGCAATTCAGATCAGCGAGGATGCGGTGCGCCAGGTCTTCCGGAAGCAGAAAAGGAAAAAAGCACCAGGCCCAGATTGTGTTACACCAGCCTGTCTGAAATCCTGTGCTGACCAGCTGGCCCCCATCTTCACACAGATCTTCAACAGATCGCTGGAGCTGTGCGAAGTCCCTTCATGCCTCAAACGTTCCACCATCATCCCCATCCCTAAGAAACCCAAAATTACAGGACTAAATGACTACAGGCCTGTGGCTCTAACGTCTGTAGTCATGAAGTCATTTGAAAAACTGGTGCTGGCCCACCTGAAGGACATCACTGGGCCCTTGCTGGATCCTCTTCAGTTTGCCTACAGAGCAAACAGGTCTGTGGACGATGCAGTAAACATTGGACTGCATTATGTTCTGCAACACCTAGACAGACCGGGGACTTATGTGAGGATCCTGTTTGTGGACTTCAGCTCGGCCTTCAACACGATCATCCCAAACCTCCTCCTGCCCAAACTAAATCAGCTGTCCGTGCCCACCTCCGTCTGTCAGTGGATCAACAGCTTCCTGACAGACAGGCAGCAGCTAGTGAGGCTGGGAAAATACACATCCAGCACCCGTACAATCAGCACCGGAGCTCCCCAGGGCTGCGTTCTCTCCCCACTGCTCTTCTCCCTGTACACTAATGATTGCACGTCTAAGGACCCCTCTGTCAAGCTCCTGAAGTTTGCAGATGACACCACACTCATCGGCCTCATTCAGGACGGTGACGAGTCTGCTTACAGACAGGAGGTAAAAGAGCTGGCTGTCTGGTGCAGTCTCAACAACCTGGAGCTTAACACGCTAAAAACAGTGGAGATGATCGTGGACTTCAGGAGAAACCCCCCTGCACTCCCCCCACTCACCATCATGAACAGCCCTGTGACTGCAGTGAAGTCATTCAGGTTCCTGGGCACCACCATCTCTCAGGACCTGAAGTGGGACAATCACATTGACTCCATCGTAAAAAAGGCCCAGCAGAGGTTGTACTTTCTCCGCCAGCTGAGGAAGTTAAACCTGCCACAGGAGCTGCTGAAACAGTTCTACTCCACCATCATTGAATCCATCCTCTGCACTTCAGTAACTGTCTGGTTCAGCTCAGCTTCTAAATCTGACCTCAGAAGACTACAGAGGGTAGTCCGGACTGCTGAGCGAATCATCGGTTCAACTCTCCCATCTATTCAAGAACTGTACTTATCCAGAGTGAGAAAAAGGGCTGTCAAAATCACTCTGGACCCCTCACATCCAGCACACTCCCTCTTTGAACTGTTGCCATCTGGTCGACGCTACAGAGCACTGAGCACTAGAACGACCAGACACAGGACCAGTTTCTTCCCTCAGGCAATCCATCTTATGAACAGCTGACAATAATGGCGAACACACTACACTTTATATTTATATACACACACACTTTATTTATCTAACACACATACTTAGTATACACTTAAATTTTGCACACAATATATATGTACATACATAACTTCACTTTGTAATATACCTGCCTACAATTGTCATTTGTATATTGTCATTCACTGTCTACATATTTGTATTTTTTTATTCTTTTATTATGTGTTTTATGTTCTGTCGCTGTCATTCTGTTGAACTGCGGAGCTTCTGTCACGAAAACAAATTCCTTGTATGTGTAAACATACCTGGCAATAAAGCTCATTCTGATTCTGATTCTGATTCTGAAGAGAAAAGTAACGTTTAGTTATACACACAGACCAGAAATAGAGGATTGGACTGAATGTTTGTGCTGTGTGTGTGTGTGTGTGTGTGTGTGTGTGTGTGTGTGTGTGTGTGTGTGTGTGTGTGTGTGATGCATAGCATCTGATGATGATCCCATGAGCTGCTGAAAGATGCCTCTGTGTCTGTATTTTGTTTATTCTTCTGAAAATGCCCTCAGAATCTGCAGAAATATTTGTAAGTCTGTTTTGGAGCCAATCAGATTCTGATTAAATCTTTATTTTGGCACAATAAAAGAAAGATTCTCATTGCACTTGTAGGCTAACATCATACAGACTGTTACACTTAAATATTAAATTACATTTTACATTTATTCATTTAGCAGACGCTTTTATCCAAAGCGACTTACAGATTAGGACAGTGGAAGCAATCAAAAACAACAAAAAGAGCAATGATATATAAGTGCTATAACAAGTCTCAGTTAGGTTAACACAGTACACGTAGCAAGGGATTTTAAATAATATAATAAATAAAAATAGAATAAAGCACGGAGTGTTGGAGTTTTTTATTAACACACACACAATTGCATAAACAATTAAAAGAAAATAGAAAATTAAACTAAATATCTCAAACGGTCTTTGATCAGTTGTCTTTGAGTGAAGTACAGTAAAACAATCCATTAAATTACACATTTTAGGTAAACTAATGTAATCAGACTACTTTTGGATTACTTTTAGATGACTTGACATAACTCGTACAATCTTGATAAAAAACTAAAAAAGAATAAGGAAATTAGTTCTATTTGTCAAACAGGAGTTGTTAAATGAACTGCAGGGGTTTGTGAGTTCAATGAAAATGTAATTCAATCATGAAAATGTAAAACTAAAATAAACCATTTTAAAAATAAAAACCATCAAAATGAAAGAGTTGCTAAAAAAAGATGGAATATGTTGTTATCTAAATATCTAGTGTGATCAGTAACCAACGTCAGAAAACCGTGAACATGCAAATGTGATCCTTCATTTAAAGGACAGATACACACAAGTGCAATCAGAGTCTTTCCCAGCAGAAACAAAAACCGTATTCTTTTGGGTAGATGTTATATTATATTTACACTTCATGATTGTACAGGTTTAGATCACACTTAACATGTTTGAACCCACTTTAGTGTCGGCCAGTGACAAACGCCAATGTAGTGTCCTTATTTAAATTAATAAAGAAATACCAACCGCACTTTTTTAAGCAAACTTTTCACAAAGAGACACGTTTTAAATGTTAGATGAAGTTAGATGTCAGATTTAACTATCTTAAAAATCCAGAAAGTTCACATTTAATAAGATGAATGACACCTCGGTGGACTCGAGGAGAAAAAAACCTAATATATATCCACTTAAAATCACAAACATTTCTGTTCACAGCAGGAGAAATGTAGTTCTGAGCAAGGATCCAGCCGTATATATCTGCTGGCCTCTAGGAGAACACATGTCTGGTCTGTTTCTGAAGTGTTGAGTTTAACAGAGGTGATATTGTGCGGTAAACTCCTCCTGAGATCACGAGTGTAGTGTGATGCATCAGGACTCCTCCGTGAGAGATCAGTCTCCTCTGAGTTCTTCAAGTGCTTGTTTTGACGTGCTCATCAAGTCTGTAGCGGCAGACAGATTCAAGGGGGACTCTTCTGTATCTCTGTCTGAAGAGGCTGGGACGGGCGACAGTGAAGGGGTCCTGGGACCAGGTGAAGGGGCGCTCTCTCTCCCCCTGGGGTTTATGGTCCTCTCTGAATGTGTTTTACTATCAGAAGTAAGACGCTCAAGGTTGTGTGCTCCAGTAATTGGTGTTGATAGAAGAGCCCTGTAAGCAGTCCTTGGCTAGATATGGTTATGTAAGTCAAATATCTGTTCTGTAGATTTCTTTTGTAGATCATATTTGATGATTCAGCAGCCGCTTTGATACAAATCAAGTTATAAATGAGCAACACTAACACAAGTTTTGTCATAGTGAGATGCAACGAATAACTCAGATTATGCGTATCAGCTGAGTAATGTTTATTGTAAGATATGATCACTTACTGTATCATATTTGATATGCTAATTCACAAGGCCTCTAAATTATCAACACGATCAAAACTTTGCTGAAAAACCTGTTGTACACAACCTTAATTAACCTGCCATCCACCTGTAGTATTTAGTATTTTATATATTAGTAAAAATGAGAATAACTTTTATATTGTTTGTGAATTTTAAGATGAACTTCGGTACACTTAATTATGCATACATCATTTGGGAAAAAATTATATTTGGAGGGTTTATGTGTTAGTCTCTCAGTGTTTCTCTCCTTGAGTATGAGCCCCATATTTCTCATTTAATCAAGTTCAGTTACATTTATTTCTCTAGCACTTTACGAAATACAGATTGTCAAAGCAGCTTCACGGTTTAACATGGAAAAAAACATACAGAGAAAATGTATACGGGAAGAACCTACATGAAGATGTCTTCCTGACATTAACTTGAGTTTGGTCTGTGTGTTTTGTGAAGCATAATGTCGGATAAAAGTGAGCTGAAAGCTGAGCTTGAGCGAAAGAAACAGCGCCTGGCTCAGATACGAGAGGAGAAGAAGAGAAAGGAGGAGGAACGCAAGAAAAAAGAGGTGAAAACACACAATACTCCACTGTTTTTACTTATATTAATAATGTTTGAGTAATCAATCCACCAGAAACTTCAGCTCTGTCTGAGTACAAAAGAGCCTGAAATTACGCTTTTATTTTCTTCTTCTTTTTCTACAATAATCCATTAACCTACTAGCTTTTATGATACAAGCTTATATAATATTAGCTGTGTTTTGATTGTTTTCTATTCTTTTCATATGAGGTTAGGTATTTCTTTTACTCATTTGACATTTGCAAAGGTCCTGATAGTTAGACAGTAATTGATAAACTTTTATATTTACTCTATATGTTTCAATCATGCAGTCAGCACTACAGTTTGTGTCAGCGCTGAGTAAATGCAGTAGGAAGTAAACGGAGTCTGATTGCTGGTTTTCGTTCTTTGTGAGCAATAGAAAGTTAGTTTTTTTTAATGGTGAAGTGTTTGTCTTGTTCGTGTCAGTCTGAGCTGAAGAAGGAGGCCGTCCCGCCGCAGGATGATTCTGACCTGGAGAAAAAGCGCAGGGAGGCTGATGCTCTGCTGCAGAGTATGGGCATCACACCAGACACTCCTGCGGGTAAGATGATCCACGTCCACTCTAGTGTCAGTCAGACAGCTGATATAACATGAGATCCCTTTATACACCCGCAGACGACCCCTTGCAGTCAGAGTCAGTCATAAGCTATGTGGACCTGATCTGAAGCTGATATTTAACAGCTCTAGTTCCTCTGAGAGTGCTACAGAGCAATGGAGAAACCCAGTGTAGTGTCCTATACTGATTGAACACAAGGGGGCAGAAGTGCACCGCTGTAGATTTGATGGTGGGGTCTAGTATTTATGACATATTTTACATCTGAATGCTGTACATATAAATAACAGTATTGTTAAAATGGGATAAAAAATTGTTTTATTTAGTGTTGCATTAGTGGTTACAAATGTGGAATTATTTAAATTCTTAAAATATGTCTTTAATAATTAATGAGCAGTGAATCAGAATATTAGAATGATTTGTGAAGGATCATGTGACACTGAAGACTGGAGAATCACAAAAATACAATTTTAAAATAGAAAAATGGTCTGAAATTGAAGTAATATTTCTCAATGTTACTGTTGTTATAATCAGAATATATATACACAAAATATATATATTATTTCTAAATTTTGACCAGTAGTGTGCGTACATCTGCTAATAATCATCGAAACACAAAATGTGTCAGAAAAGTGAAGTTAGTGAAGAGAAAAGCTCTAGTAACATTTGAGTGCACATGCATTAAGTGTGAGTGAATTGTCCAGATGTTTTGGAGGGCGCTGCGTGTAGATGAAAGTATGTTTATGTCTTTCTTTCTTCAGGTCCTACTCCCATGTCTCCCACGGCCAAATCTGCAGGCTCTCCAAGTGAAGCAGGGAGCCAGGACTCAGGAGACAGTGCCCCCGGCCCACGGTACTCTCTCTCTCTCTCTCTCTCTCTCTCTCTCTCTCTTTCTCTCTTTAGTGCATACGGCAGGTCTGAGAAGAAAGCAGTATTGTACATTAGCTCTGTGCTAACTCCTAGTGAGCTGTCCGCTCTGTGATTCCAGCTTCACTGATGCACTTTTAATGCAAAGACTGTTTCAGACTCATGATGATGATGATGCTGACTTTTAAGCTGTACTCTTAAGCATAATTGCATCTATAGAGAAGGCTATCCCAGAATCCAGTCTAGTAGGCCGAGACGAAAATAAGCTCTGCAGCCAATAAATGTTGGATGTTGATCATAATAATCTTCACGTAAATGAACTACACCGTCTACTGACTTTTAACATCATCCCCATAATGCTTTCGACAACTCTTTCAGTCTTGTGCGTAGAGGAGTTTTCCAGACATCCTCTGCAGTCACATATAACACCTCGCTGGCGAACGCCTTTTCAAGACGAGGAAAAGCTTTTAAAAATCACAGGAAGATGTAACTGGTGTATTGCATGTTAAAGAGTAAAGCATAAAAATATCTCAGTCTCTTTTGAACCACGGACCTTATTTCAGGCATTTGACCAAAACCCATTAACTTCAAGAAGATGGAAGTGCTAAATCTCTTATTGTCCCAGCAGAATAATAAAGAAATGCAGGCTTATTACGCTTTGTTGCTTTAATGTTGCTCATCCTTATGTTATATCTGTGACAGCTGTGCATTATTAATACCAGATTCTAGTTCAGCGATTAAAGGAAATTTGAGAGTAAAACAATATTGTCACTGTATTATTGACAGTCAGAGAAACAGAGAGAAAACTGGACAATGTTCTGTGGGACACAGGCTAGAATTGAACCTCCGTTACCTGCATGAGCCCCGGGGCTCAACTTTTTGAGCCAAGCACTAGGCTCCAACTAATAAAACAATATGAATATAGAAAGCCTATAGAATAGGAGTGAGTTTTAGCTCACAATAAGACCCGTGGGAGCAGTGTAGAGGGAGTGTTTAACCTCTTATTACAGCAGAAACACACACAGACACACTCACAGATGCCCCCCGGGGCTCCATGTCCACTCATATCCGCAGCGCTTCATCACTTCCTGCACACACACACACACACACACACACACAGGTCATGTTACCGGCTGCACACACACACATCTCCCTCATCACAGTCACACTCTCATGTAATGCACTCATGACCACACACAGCGGTTCAGTGTCATCATCTGTAAGGCTTTCATTGCTGCTTTAATACATGCCAGCAGTCATCTTTTATTTATATTGAAAATACATTTTCTTTTATTTGGTTGATAAATATTCCACTCCATAGAATAAGACTGGAAATATTTTAACAATGCATTTGGCTTTGAAACGGGATTGCCTTGTTTCATCAGTTTTCGCTTGTTGTTTGTTATCATTATTTTTAGTATTTGAGCGATTGAGAAAGATATACCCCTGGTATCACAGACAAGGTTTCAAACTAATCCCAGACTAAAATCTAATCTGAGCTGTTTCAGCTGAAAGAAATTCTGACCTTTGTCACAGAAAGTTTTCTTAGTTGACTTTTTGTTTTTTTTATCACACTTTAGAAATCATCAGAAATGATATATCAGTTAAAATCTTACAATTCATCCTTTGAAACCCATGTAAAAATCAGACATTGCATTACCATGAAAATGGTACATCAAAATCATGTTGTAAAATGAAGAAAAAAATGAGATGACTAACTTTTTAAGACTAGTCTGAATAGTTTATGCACCGGACCTCAAGCATTAGTTTACTAAAGTTGAGCGGACCTTTCTCACTAGAACAGTTTTAATGGTTGTGCTGATAAAAGAAGATGCTATATTATCAACAACAAATCTTGGATTCAGTCTTTTTATGCACTTGTTTTCTATCAGTTAGCACAGGTTTTTTATTTCTCTTGGGAACTGATTGGTCATAGGCCTCACTGATCTGAGCTTATGCACTCAAATGATTAAATATGCATACAATATTTGGTAATAATATACCATAACAACAATAATTTTTTGGTAGGCTCGTCATTCTGAACAATGAAAGAATTTTCATCTAACAGTTTTTTGGGGGAAGTTGTTATTTCCTATATGAGAGAAGTCAGTATATGTAAAAAATCCCCTCTGGGTCAAAACGATCATAACACAACATGAGGGTTAATGAAGTGTGGAAATCACAAAACAATGTCTTTTTCTATCAGAACTGGTGAAAAGGAAACCTATTTCTCAGTCTGTGGGTCTCTCCAGAGATGAAGGCTGTTTCATGCTCCTCTAGAGTCTTCACAGCAGACAGCAGACCTCAGTGTCTGGAGAAACAGACAGCACATTGCTGCTCAGCTAGTATTACACACCAGCAAAATTAGCAACATTGAGAATCATTTTTATAAATAGAGAGTGTGTAACACATTATAGCAATTTGTGTTTTGAACTAAAAAAGAAAAAATGAATTCTTAAACCCCCTCGTGGCTGATGCACTCCTATTTTTTCCTGCAAATAGATGTTTATACCTTCAAATTCCCAATGAAGCCCAGCCATCCTTTTATTTGTTTTTGAACACCCTGTTTGACCCAAAAGAGAAAAAGGTTACGAATGAACCGTATTCAAGTTGTTACGAGCTTGGTTCACTTTAGGGAGGTCTCAGACACCTAAAACTGACTAAGCATGCTTTCCATGTCACTTCTAGTGTTCAGTTAAAGTTAAAGTGAAATCTGTGATGGTGTGATTTAGAGTATGTGTGGTGGTCTTAAGCAGCAGTGATCAGGTGATTATGTCTGGTCCTGTACTGGAGAAGATCAGAGCAGATGATTTCCTTTAGAAACTGAGCACCACATGGACATCTGCTTCTGTTTCTGACTGCGTTGTGTTGGTCTCATGTCTGTCAGAAGAGGCTTTCCTGCTGCTCTCTGACTGCTCTGAAGAGCTATAACACTGTTTTTAACCACCTTTTATATAACGGCAGCCTCTCTGTCTCGCTGTGTGTGTGTGTGTGTAACCGTGTCTCGTGGCTGTGACACTAACAGGACTCTGCACTGGGACTGTGACCCCTCCACTCTTCTGCTTCACTCTGAGCCGGGGTACTGCACACTTTCTGCTCCTTCTCCTTCACTTCTGCTCTTTCAGACCGCCAGAGAACGAAGTCATGAGTGATTGTTGTGGATCTTGAGAAGGGATTCATGCTGTGATTCATGCTGAATCAAGTACACTGCAAGAGAGCACGGCATATGGGTTTGGATGTCTTTAGAAGTCACACAGAGGTGAATAGATATATTATCAGTCTGAAAGATTTCTAAAGGGATTTCTAGAGGACATTTACACCTGGTTCTGTGAGTTTCCTGCGTGTTTACAATACCAGTTAAAGGTTTGGACACACTTAATTAGTGTTTATTCATTAGTTTTACTATTTCTCTGATTTTAGAATAATAGTATTTAGAATAAAAGTTGCAATGCAAGTTTAGAAATTGTATAATGACAAAAAATGTTAAACTAATGCACTTTCTGTGTTTTTGAAGAATTGAAAGAGATCCAATCCCATGTTCACTGCTGGATATTTTTCCTTCACAACCATCCATTAAATTAAATTAATAAATCTGTAACTTAAAAAATGTGATATAATTTTTTATGGGTTTTTGTAGTGCTTGGCGGTTTGACCAAAAATTTATATTTATATTTTTTCAGCATTGTGAGTCTTTTATCACAGAACAGTAACAATCTTTCATAGTTATAGACATTAGTTTAAACTCAATAAATATAAACAACGCATTATTCATGCATTTTACTTCTAGGTTTGTATAAGCTGCTCAAGCAAGCGGCAAAACATTTAAACACAATAATTAGCCTACTTGTTAAAATATTTAAAATTAAACCACCACAGACAGAAACAGTCTCATGCATTTTGCGTTTAAATCTTTATCACAAGCAATCCCACGGGTCTTAATGAAAGTTGTTTTTCTTTTTCCATAAAAGTTAACATATATATTGTTTTCCTTGTTTATCTAAAAGTGCTATTTTTCGTGTTTTAAACCTAGCCAAAACCCATGTGTTGCGTGCGAAACACAGTAGGCTTAAATTAGTATAAATTAATATCGTAACGAAAATGTATCCCGTTTTCGGTATGAACCGGTATACCGCCCAGCACTAGGTTTTTGTTTAAAATTCATTTATCGCAATTTATATGCATCTACAAACTAATCGGGCACTACAAGCCTTTTCAGAATAAAAGAGTACGTTTCAAGAGCATAAGAAACTAATTTAGTCAAATGTGTCCTTTTTCTGAGCAGCTGTGAATGTGGTGTGATTGATTGGATCACGGTGTGTTTCTAAGACTTGTGACTGTGTTTAGTGCGCTCCTCTTTCGATCAGCTGATAGACATGTTACCAGAAGTGAGTGTGGCCTCCGTTTGTTATCTGTTCAAGAAAGATGGGTAAACGTTCAGATGGTTTTAGGAACATCGTTTCTCTGTATGATTTGTGTGTGTGTGTGTGTGTGTGTGCTCTTTCAGGCGGGGTCCTCTGAAGTTGGCCATGGTGAAGGTGACCCAGGTGGATTTCCCTCCCAGAGAGGTGGTGTCCTACACGAAGGAGACACAGACGCCCACCGTGACAGAGCAGAAAGAGGGTAGGTGGTCATCAGACCCATACAGGAATACTGACTGAAACCATTTACAAGATTATTTCCACGTTACGGAGAGTAATCAAAGAAACACACACACTTACAACCTCCCGAATTTTAAGTGCTGTAGGATCAGAGTTACAGATGCATGATATATCCATGACCGAATGGCAAATATTGGTGCTTGGTTTATTTCTGCATGTAAACCGCCGCTCAAAAAGCTCAGTAAGATTTTTATTGTTCTTCTGCTGAAAGCTACATTTATATGATCAAAAATATGCAAATAAAAACTGTAAAATTGTGAAATATTATTATTTTTGTTTTGTAACCTGTGATAAGTTTTTCAGGATTATTTGATGAATATAAAGTTAAAAAGAACAGATTTATTTAAAATATAAATCTAAATTTTATCTAAAATATAAATTTTTACTTCTGTAAAAATAGAAGTATTTTCTATCACTTTGTATCAATTTATCACATCCATGCTGAATAAAACATTTACTGACCCCAAACTTTTGAACATTAGTATATTGTTACAAAATATTTCTATTTAAAATAAATGCTGTTCTTTTTAACTTTTTATTCTTCAAAGAATCCTGAAAAAGTATCACAGGTTCCAAAAGAATATTAAACTGTTTTAATCACTGATTATGAATCATCATATCTGAGTGATTTCTGAAGGATCATGTGTGAGACAGAAGACTGGAGTAATGCTGCTGAAAATACAGATTTGATCACAGGAATAAAATGTATTTTAAAGTATTTTAAGAAAGAAAACCATTATTTTAATTTGTAATAATATTTCACAATATTACAGTTTTCTTCTGTATTTTCTGTCAGATAAATGCAGCATTGATGAACAGAAGAAACATTTTTAAAAAACAATAAAAATCGTACTGATCCCAAACTTTTGAGCAGTGATGTATGTACACATTTTCTATTCCAGTCAATTTTAATGTTCTTTTTCCTTATTTCATAGACTATTTCTTTTTTGATTTTCTGTTAAATGCCGTTTAAATGTTTTTTTTTTTTTTTTTTAAACAGCAAAAAAGATTTACTATGTCAGTTATATTATCTTTTATCAACAACAGCATGAAAACTAGCATTGGCTTATTATATTGCAGAGCAGCCAGTGACTGTTTCAGTGATAGCAAATTAGTTTGAAACTTCCCCTGATATGAATAGAATTTAATTTGCAAAAGGTTATTATTTTACAAAGGTTTGGCTTATTGCAAAACAAAAAATCTCTCAGACTAGTAGAAACCAATTCTTTTAACGCTGAAGATGCAGGTCAGGGTAGAAAGGAGCATGACTGACACATGTCAATCATCAGAGAAGGAGGCAGGTGAGTGCATCTGATCTGAGAGCTGTTCAGAAGTGTGTGTGTGTGTGTGTGAGAGAGAGAGAGAGAGAGATCAGAAGTGTGTAACCCTTTTCAGAAATGATCTGAGTGTAGTAAACATGGAGATGAAAGCAGAGGGAAAATTGCAGAGACTCGAGAAACATAAGACGTCAAGCCAAGATTAAACTCTCTCTCTCTCTCTCTCTCTCACACACACACACACACACAAACACACACTCTCTCTCTCACACACATCCGATTACAGAGACGGAGCGAGGGGGCACAGGAAATGAGCATCAGGTTAGTGGAGATATGAGAGTGTGTGTCCAAAGGCAGGTCAGGATTTGTGTGATTGCAGACGTTTATGTTAGCTTGTGTGTGTGTGTGTGTGTGTGTGTGTGTGTCTGTGATGTCTGTTCTGTTGATGTTTGTGCAGGAGATAATTAGGGTTGTAATCTATTTTTAGGGATATCATGACTTTATCAGTACTGGACAGTTTGGTCTGAGTGTTGCAGATATTATCACAGTCTTTACAATCCTTACTGTAAACTTCTTTCTCTTACAAAACAAATTTTTAAAGAGGGAAAACAGTATATATCTTATAGAATGTGATGTTAGTGATTACCCATAACAATAAAATAATAAGTAGAAGTAGAAGAGTAGAAGTGTGTAAGACGTTACGATCTAAACTGTGGCCTGTGGTCACTGGACTGATTTTTATCACACAAATAAAGTTCAGAGAGATGTCTTCCAGTTCTCTTACTTCCTCTTCTTTCAAGAGAATCAGTCTCCAGTAATGTTTCTGTATTGTAACAACTGAAAAACAGGATTACAAAACCAAAGATGAGCAATTAAACTAATGAAAAACCATTTGAAGCAGAAAAGTATGTGGACTCATCCCACATTAGGATTGAGAAATAATCATCATTTAAAACTGCGTAATTATAAGTCTCACTTTTGATTGGAGTAACACAAAAACTGTAACTGACTCACGTTCACAAATCAGTTTCAATGAATTCATTTCAGCTATCAAATATTCACTGACATCCCCACATCACGTTTCATCTTGCAGTATTTAAAATAATCGCTAATGCTAATGATGTTAAGTGCTAATGTAGTATTTTACATTAATAATCAGAAATGATTAGAATGATAGCATCATATTAGACTGATTTCTGGAGGAATGATGCTGGAAATACAGCTGCACATCACAGAAATAAATTACATTAAAAAAAAGTTTTAAATCAAACTAATATTTCACTGTTTCTGTTTTAATGTGACTTTGATAATGTTTAAGAGACTTGCAAAACATTAAAAAAATATATATAATAATAATGATCTTACCAACCCTAGACTTTAAAACGGTAAATTATACATTGCTGTTTATTACTTTTTATTGTTAGGCATCATTACAGTTAAATATCATTCCTCCTATTCCTACAGTGAAAAGTGTTTTTAATTCAAGTGAGAATAGTTTACACATTGATAGATTTACACATTGTCAAAGGCTGAAAAAACATCTAGAGATATGTTTTTCTCTGCGGTGTCATTGCGCCCCAGGCCACAGTATGTTAAAATTTTGACTTTTATCTGCAGACCGCCTGAAAGCTCTCCTCAACACACACACACACACACACACACACACACACACACACACAATCTCCTTCCATTCCTGCCACTGTATAATCATTTCATCAACTCTCACACGCTCTCCTCCAGCACATGACAAATCACTGTGGGTGACATTGGGAGGTTTCCCCATCTCCCTCACTCTCTCTCTTTCTCACTGATGGAGTGGTTTGTGGTGAAGAGGCTTGTGTAGGTCAGGAGGTGTGTGCAGCAGGACATACAGGTGTCAATGCTGCAGCTGAGGGCCGGATACGGTTACATTCACATGCATTCAATGCATTCTATAAATAAAGTGACTGCCTTACATTTTCAAGGTGCATATTTGCATCAGTGGTGTGTAAACCGAACCACACCATACAGTCACCTCATACGGTGCAGTTGCTGCTGTGCATTGCTTGAAATGTGTTGCATATTTTAAAGTGGCATTCTGACCTGATATGACCGTGTGTCTGAAGGTTTTTAGATCTAGATGCTGTTGTCTTGTGCTTCTTCCATCAGGTTTATGGTGTGCATTGAAAACATTCAAAAAGACGTGCGATGTGCGGATAGGAATCACTTGTATTACTGCCCGATCCACAGCTCTGCTTGCTGGAGCACCAGGGGTTGTGAGAGTGTGGAATTGAATTAAAAGTGATTGTTTTAATCGCCCTTGTGCTCGTGGCAGGGTTAATATCCCATGCTAATCACAAGAAGCCTCTCGTTTGGAGAGCATCTCTCTTAAAGTGAGGAACCCTCAGCACAGCTCTTCACAGATCCAAGCATCTCTAAATGAATACTATTGTCCGTCATCTCCTAAACACATTTATTTCATCATTCACCAGCTATCAGTCAATTACACACAATAATTACAGGGATAATAGAAAAGCCTCCGCTGTGTTCATTGTACTTTAAATAACTTTTTTAGGGCACACTAACTAGGTAATGTCTTAAGAGTGTACGAATCTGATCGCGAATCGTAAATATTCAACATGTTTAATATTTATGATCAGAAATCCTGATGTGTGGGGGGAACCCCGAGGACAAACGCTTGCACGCTCTGGAGATTATCACGTGAAATGAAACGATATCCAATCAGAAAGCGAGATGATGGAAGACGAAAGAAGTCATGGCGCAGCACAAAGGGAAATTGATGTGGACAGCAGAGATGGAGGATCAGCTTGTTGATTTTGTGGCAACAGTATGAATGTTTATACAACGTGTCATGTATAAAATCATTCCAAACACGATCATTGCAATTTATTCCTGCATATCGTCTGCCATACTTATCCTGAAGTCTCGCGAGATTTATTTTGCCCATACAGTATGCAAAATTCCCGATCTCATAGACTCCAATTGACTGGAATTTGACTGTGTGCATTAACCAGACAATAGTAAATTTAACCACACTTTAAGACCGCATTTTGATAACTTGTGTAAATTTCTTCACTAAAAATAATGGGACATAAATTTACTTAATCTGATAAATTGCTTGTTAAATGTGCAGTCACATTACCAAATGTTGGCAAATTTCCTAGGCATAACGTATGTAATGTATGCAATGTATGAAACGCTGAAGTCACATTTAAAATAACCAACTATCTGTTGGTCAGCTGGCTGATTTCATGTGACCAGCTGAAGTCAAGTCATCTTTATTTATATAGCGCTTTAAATAAAATACATTGCGTCAAAGCAACTGAACAACATTCATTTGGAAAACAGTGTGTCAATAATGCAGAATGATAGTTAAAGGCAGTTCATCATTAAATTCAGTGATGTCATCTCTGGTCAGTTTAAATAGTGTCTGTGCATTTATTTGCAATCAAGTCAATGATATCGCTGTAGATGAAGTGACCCCAACTAAGCAAGCCAGAGGCGACAGCGGCAAGGAACCGAAACTCCATCGGTGACAGAATGGAGAAAAAAACCTTGGGAGAAACCAGGCTCAGTTGGGGGCCAGTTCTCATCTGACCAGATGAAACCAGCAGTTCAATTCGGGCTCTAGTTGTCCTGGTCTCCGCTGTCTTTCAGGGATGTAGACGTCCTTTCTAGGTGCTGATCCTCCATCTGGTGTGGATACGTACTGGATCCGGGCGACTGCAGTGACCCTCTGATCTGGATACAGACTGGATCTGGTGGCTACGGTGACCTCAGAATAAGAGAGAAACAGACTAATATTAGTGTAGATGCCATTCTTCTAATGATGTAGCAGGTACATAGGGTGTTATGTGAAGTGTTTCCGGTTCCGGTTTACCTAATTAATGCAGCCTAAAAATCCTTTAACGGATTTGGATATTAGAAGCATATTAGTATGTTATGTGTAAGCCAGGTTAAAGAGATGGGTCTCTAATCTAGATTTAAACTGCAAGAGTGTGTCTGCCTCCCGAACAATGTTAGGTTGGTTATTCCAGAGTTTAGGCGCCAAATAGGAAAAGGATCTGCCGCCCGCAGTTGATTTTGATATTCTAGTTTTGAGAAAGTAGCGGACGTAGAGGAGTATAATGTAAAAGGAGCTCATTCAAATACTGAGGAGCTAAACCATTCAGGGCTTTATAAGTAATAAGCAATATTTTTAAATCTATACGATGTTTGATAGGGAGCCAGTGCGGTGTTGACAGGACCGGGCTAATATGGTCATACTTCCTGGTTCTTGTAAGAACTGAACCTCTTGCAAAATCTGAAAGAAGTTTTTCGCCTGTATGCAGAATACCAAACCTTGGGGATTCCAACTGAAATATCTTGATGTTAACGGCCACACCTTAAGACAGCGTTTTTGGGCATTTGAGGTGTATTTGTTTATAATGCCTTCACAAAAAACTATGGGGCATAAATTGTCTCAATCTGTTCAGGTGCTTGTGAAATGTACATTTCACAATAGCTAAGTTTTGGCAATACATAATGTATTCAATGTAGGAAAGACCAAAGTTACATTTAAAACAAGCAACTGTCTTGCAACTCTCAACCTGACGATTTCGTGAAACCAACTAATCTGTCTGTACGTGGAACACCAAATCTTGGGGACTCCTATTGAAATAACTGGATTTCGGCATTGAAAATATGCTGAATAGCAGTGGCTACAACTTATGCTTTAGAGGTATATTAAAGCAATCAAATCCAGTGTCTAAATGTGCATTTGAATTTCAGAAGCGCCGTTGAACATTGATCTTTATTGATCTGTTCAACTGAACTTCCTCCCTCGATGAGGATGCGACTGGAGGAGAGCTGCGCACATCTCTTTGTTTTGTTTTCCAGCTGTAAAGCCCATCACGAAACCACTTTTTTGGGTTGCTCTGGAGTACCGGACTGTTATTCACCTCTTTCACAAGCACAAACATGGAAGTCAGTGTTCAGAGGTCTCTCTGCGTCTCCTTTTCTGTGGGCGTCCGTCGTACTCCGTGCACCTGCAGAGGACATCAAAGAGCATTAGTCTTGTTCTCGAACAACCTCTGACCCCATGGGGTGCTTGCATTAATACATTGTCCTTTGACAAAGCCTGCCGATTACCGGCCGCTCTCTTTCTTTCTCTGCTTATGCCCTCCCCCGCAAAAAGCTTTTATTTCTTGAGGGATACAAAAGCTATAATTGCTGCTGGTTTGAGATGAGGTGTGATGGGAAGGGGATCTGCCATCAGGGTGAAATCTGTTAAATGTTTTTCTCCTTCTCTTTCTCTCTCTCTCCTCCCCTCAGTGGGGTCACCAGGATCACTTGCTTTTTTCCAAATGGGCATTTTTGCTGGCAGGTGCATTACACCCCTTATTTTCAGATTGTCTTTCCGCTGCTAATGCCTGGCAGGTTGATTGCTCGGGTCTGGCTGGCGGAGAAAGGGCCGCGCTGCGTTCGGTTCCTGGACTGAAAGACACTGATTACTGTTTTCCTCCGAGCCTGATTGAGGCCCTTGAAAGGAGAGATTTTAACCTTCTCTCCTCTGTCCTTGCTGAGTACGTGCCCGGCACGGCGAGATGGCCCGTGTCATCAGAACGACTCCATAAACTCATCAGAGCGAACCTCACCACCCGCTCCTCCCTCCCTCCCTCCCTCTCTCTCTATCTCACTCTCTCTCCCTATCTCTCTCTTTCTTTCTCTCTCTCTCTTTCTTCAAACCCGGTCCTTCCTGAGAGAGCCGTGGACATGTTTCTGATGTAAAATCTGACAGATGACATTATCATTTTGATTATTTCAGGAAAGGGCGATTTCACTCTCTATTAAAACCAGTTTTTCTGGTCATGCAAAAAGCTGCCATTAGTATGGACGAACCACATTTTCATTATCGAATATGACTGTTTGTTGGGAAATTAAAGGAATATTCTAACAAAAATTTAAATTGATTTCATTATTTATTGTCATTGGACGAGATCTTTGATGAATATCCTAGATGCTTTTTTCTGTATAGAGTGACTTATAAAAGTCTTCAGCTGTAGCATTATATTCAAAGTGTCCTGAGTTCAGTTTTGTGTGAAGAAAATATTGAAGATAATTTGCCCATTTGAAATCGACTACAGAAGTTACATTAAAGGGTTAGTTCACCCCAAAAATGAAATGTTTTACTCACCCTCAAGGCATCCTAGGTGTATATGAATATCTGCTTTCAGACGAATTGCTCTTCCAAGCTTTATAATGGCATGGTGTTTTTGTTCAACAGTCCAAAAGTAGTTAAAAAAAGTGTATCCATATTAAAAAACGCATCACACGGCTGTAGCAAAATGATGTCCAAAAATATCCATATTTACAAGGATATAAACTATTTTCTATTTGATTTGTCTGACAGTTTCAAACAGATGAGCTAATGAAAATTTGCTGTTAATTTACTCTTTTTAAGTTAATTTACGCTCAGGCCATCCAATATGTTGGTGACTCTCTTTTCTTGATTAGAACAATAAATACGATTTTAGCTGAAACTGTGGTCCTTGGTAATTCATTAAATGCAAGTCAGTGGCTAATCAAAAATAAATCCGAAATCAGGATATGTCTTAGTGCACAAAGAATGCAGTTTAATGTTGAACATAAACTGCATATTTCAGAGTAAAGCATGGGAGTGTATTGTTTTACACATAAGCAGCTCATGACCTGTTGCTTTCAGTTTCTCTGTTTGGAGTAAATGCTGCTCCACATGCATTTGTGTGCTGTGAGTTGTGTGCATAGATAGAACATCCATTTGGAAACACAACATGTGCCGATCATCTTCCAAAACTTATCATGAGAAGTGCTTATAAACCAGCTGTTATCAACAAAAGCTTTAAGTTATTAAGATAAATTAAGAAATTAAGATAAATATTAGTATTAAAATTTTATAGTTGTTCTTTAAATTACAATTATTATTATTATTAAATGATTATTTATTGTATATTTTTTATGTTGCGATTTTTATTTCACATTTACTACACTCAAACAAAAAATTAGAAAACTGCAACTGGGGCGCTACTTCTTAAAAGGTACACCTTTACACCTGTAAGGTATTTATTTTGTTTCATATTTTAAGTAATTATTATTAGTGGTCGACCGATATATATATTAGGGGTGTAACGATGCGCGTATTCGTATTGAACCGTTCGGTACGAGGCTTTCGGTTCAGTACGCGGTACGCATTATATATTCCGAACGGTTCGTTGGACTAATTAATTATATATATATAAAAAAAAAAGAGAAATATAATGATATGCTTTCAACAAGGTAGCCCAATAACCCAAACGACGTAACAGGCAACGCCCCTGACACTCCCGAAGAAGAAAAAAAACACCAACTTATAGTTATATGTTTATGTTAGGCTACTCAGTCAGGCGCTCGCTCACTCAGTACGCGCTGAAGGCTTGTTGCAAAATAGCCAATGCGTTTAACAGACCAGAAATAAAAGATCCTCCAATAACCAACAGATCTGGTGTTTGGGTGCACTTTGGATTCCCTTTAAGCTATAATGGTGATGGCAAGAGAGTGGTGGATAAAAAAAAACAATGGTATGTCGCATCTGCTACACCAGCGGGAATACAAAAAAAAAAAAAAAGCACCAGCGGGAATACTTGAAACATGTCAACTCATTTACGCCGACATCACCTTATTGTGTCAGTATCTGGGAAAAGACGAAAAAAAGGAGAAACATACATGCAACAAACTATCCCCGCAGCATTTAGACACCGGTACACCATTATAGCTTACAGGGAATCCAAAGTGCACCCAAACACCAGACCTGTTGGTTATTGGAGGATCTTTTATTTCTGGTCTGTTAAACGCATTGGCTATTTTGCAACAAGCCTTCAGCGCGTACTGAGTGAGCGGGCGCCTTAGGGGCCGTTCACATATCGTGCCTAAAAACGCGTGGAAAATGCTAGTCGTACCGCTTTCTCCTTCTTTCCAAAGCGCTCGGGCAGAAGCGCTCATGAGGAGTCAGTCTTTGCTAAGCAACAATGACATGCTCTCTCTCCATGAGATGCAGAAATTTCAGCAAAGGATAAATGGATTTGCAGCTCTAAAAATCGCTTGAAGTAGCTCTGCTACTAAATTTATTTCAAAATGGCAATCCATATACAACTATGATCAGCTGTTCCTTCATCTTGGCTGAGCTTTCAACGTTGTTACGGGAAAGGATGAAGCTGATTGGTTAGTTCTTGTCACATGACCCGCAGTGCGCTTGCGGCAATCTGAAAAGTTGAGATGTTTTTACATTTTGCTGTATCTAAAACTTACCGAACCGAACCGAACCGAACCGTGACATCAGTGTATCGTATCGTATCGAACCGAACCGTGAATTTTGTGAACCGTTACACCCCTAATATTTATTTATTTATTTATTTATTTATTTATTTTTGATAACTGATAATTTGAAAAACAAGCGGCTGATAGCCGATATGATGCCAATATAATTTTTTACTAATTTAATATTTAAGAAATTTGAAATAATTTGACATTAATATTTAAGAAATTGAAATTTTGAAATAATTTTGACAATGGATTAAAAAGTACATTTGTAAAATAAACATACCTATACTTTAGATGACAAAGTATTTTTTTCACAAATAAATATTTAATAAAAATATTATTAAAAAGGAAGTAAACACTGTAACCAACAGGGCACTGAGTATTCTGGGAAGTTTGTGTGCATTGGAAATCATTTTTTCAAATAAAGCCAGGGTAACCCTCATTTTACATACAGCACACAGAGAAAATGGCATGAATACGTGCAGCATAATTTGAAATTATGAAGTTTCAATTCAGTTTACTCAAACCGACAGTCATGCAGAGAACATGCGATGATAAATGCCAAATATCGGCTGATATATTGGTCTTGCCGATATATCGGTCGGCGACTAATTATTATTAGTAAAGCTCCAAACCTGTAAACTTTTCACAAATTTTACTTTTTCCCCAAATCATCCAACTTTATTGCTTTTTTGTGTGTGTTTTTTAGTGCCATGTTCACACCGGGTCCCTTTTTCTATTTTTATTATACCGAATAGAGGGGCTAGAATTTTTTTCAGTTGTTCTCCTTTTCTGTTCCTCTTAGAAAAGAAAGTCGTACGGATTCAGAACGGTGTGAATGCAAATAAATAGAAACATTCCATTTTGGGACCTATTCTTGTAACATCCTTTTTAAAAAATGTTTCCCTGAGCCTTACATTTGTTCAGGCCTCATTGGTAGAGTATTGTCAGAGATGAGCCGTGTGTGGCTTACAGCTGGTCAGGGCAGCAGCTTCATTTAGCTGCTCATGTTTGGGGGTGAATAGCGGTCCCTGGACCCACTGCCGACTCTCTAATTGCACAGACTTGTGTATCCGGAGAGAGTCTTGACTAAGAGCAGTCAGGCAGAAACCCCTGTGCCATCCCTGTGCCACCACACACACAAACGCAGCAAAACCATCTGCCTAACACACACACACACACACACAGCCGTCATCTGTCTCAGCCGCTGGCACCTGCTGCCCTGCGTGTGTGTGTGTGTGTGTGTGGGATGCGCTGCTCAATAGTCCCTCTCTCAGTTACACCAGGAGTCTGTTTTACGGGCTGTAGGTTAAGACCTCGGTGACAGTGTAGCCCCCTGTAGATTAGAGAAAGAACGGACTCTGGGATGTAGATATGTCCACACACACACACACACTCCAGGCTGTTCTTGGGCATTTGAACAGACTAAACAGGTTGTTAGCAGTCATTGACTTGTCACTTATTCACTGGGTTTCAGGAATTTGTTGGCTGGTTTAATTCGATTTTGTTCCCCCACTTATTCTATTTATATTAATCAGAACCAGTGAGATGAAGCAAATCCTTCCACAGTCCTGATTATTTTATGTTAATGGGGAATCAGGGTGAGCTTAACATCTGTCACCTGCTATAAGGTTGGTTCTTTTAACACACTGATGGTCATTTGTTTATCTTACACTCATAGATAGATTGTGTTTGTTCAGTTTCAGGTACAGAGGCTCTTATAAGAATCAATCACATTTTAAAAATGCACATTGCATGTTTTTTGATACACTTCATATAGTTAGATATTATATATATATATATATATTTTTTATTTAGAGAAAATGGCAGGTAAGTGTTAGCTTTAATTTAACCTCTATGGTTGATAAGTAAAAGTGAGGGTAAATTTCCCACCCTTTAGATTACAGTGACTTCATCAAAAAAAAAAAAAAAAAATATCTCTTTTAAATGTTTCTTTTAATCAAAAACGAAATAATTTCGTTTTTCATGACGTGTATTAGAGATAAACGTCATGAAAATCCAATTCTGACCCTTAGAATTAAAAAGACCGCTTTTGTTACTGTACCTTTAAGAGGTTATTTGCATATGTTAATGATTTCTATTTCTATTGGCTGACTTCATGCAGAATAGTTGGTATTGTGCTCAGGCCAAGTTGCTGAACACTAAAAAGGTGTTGTTCTATAAATGTTGATTATACTAACAATGAATTCTGGATCCAAATCGTAAAATTAGAAGGAATGCAGTGCTGTGATGTCACAAAGAGTTGTTTAAAACCAAGTAACCCACAGTTAACAAATACATTTTGAAAATACTATTAACCCAGTGATAGCCCGAGTAATATGGGCCCTATAATAAGAGTTCAGCAGCTCTTGTGTGAATTATGTTGATGTTTGTGATCTTGCAGAGGAAGATGAGGAGGAAGAGACCGCCCCCCCGCAGCCCGAGGTCGAGACAGAGAAAGAGAAACCAGCAGAGAAACAAGACGAGGAAGGTACTGAACACACCTCATGTACAGCGTCCGGCCGACCCCAGTGTAATTCATCACTGTTACTTTACTGTCATTGATGTACTATCTTAATATTTTCTAATACTGTCTATTTGTCACAGAAATCAGATTTTTATGGAAACACTTTAGTATAAGGACCAATTCTCACTGTTGATTAGGTGCTTATTAGCATGTCTGTTATTAACATGTTGACAGTTTATTAGTGCTTATAAAGCACATATTCTGCTTGATTATATTCTACATCCCTATTCCTGCTTAATACCTAAACTTAACTACTACCTTACTATTGATTATCAGCAAATTAGGAGGTTATTGAGGCAAAAGTCAAAGTTAATGGTTTTTAATAGCAAGAATTGGACCTTAAAATGAAGTGTGTCCGTTTTTAGTGTAATGTTAGGAATATGTCAAATACTGACAGTTAAATACTGGATAGACTGGAACAAACCTGGAACTGCTTCACAGCCATGCAGTTATGGAGAAATAATCAGTGTTTAAGGAAATGCTTTGGAACATTTGTCAACCACTAGAATGAAGAGTGTAGTAATTCTGATGCATGAATGCAGTTAGTTTGATCCGGTGACACACCTGGGGATGTTTCCTGTCTGTCTGTGAGAGTAGCGCCCCCTCATGAGCTAACGGAGGAGGAGAAGCTGCAGATCCTGCACTCGGAGGAGTTCATGGAGTTCTTCGATCACAGCACACGCATCGTGGAGCGCGCTCTCTCCGAACACGTGGATGTTCTCTTCGACTACAGCGGCCGAGACGTGGAGGAGAAGGAGGGGTAACAGTCAGCCCTACTCACCTAAACCAAACCACAGACCAGCTCATGTGCAGTGCTTGATGTGTGTGTGTGTGTGTGTGTGTGTGTGTGTCTAGTGAGATGCAGGCTGGGACCAAACTGTCTCTAAACAGGAAGTTTGTTGATGATCGCTGGTCCAAACAGCGGGTGGTGACGTGTCTGGATTGGTCCCCACAGGTATGCGACCAAACATGTCAAAATTTCAAATATAAATATTGATTCTCATAAAATATTTCAGCGTGGTTTAATTTATTCTATTTTATTATTTAAAAAAATTTGAAGCTTTTTATTCATTGCATTGTAACATATACAATAGCATTCAAATTTGGGGCCAGTTATATATATATATATATATATATATATATATATATATATATATATATATAATTTTTTTTTTTTTTTTTTTTTTTTATGAGACTTTTGAGCAGTGACACAATAAATGAGTCAAAAGTACCATATAAGACATTTATAATGCTACAAAGGACTGTTTAAAAAAACTGTTTATGTTCAAAATTCTGAAATGCTGTTCAAAATCATTCTTAGGCAGCAAATCAGCATATTAGAATGATTTCTGAAGGATCACGTGACACTATTGATGCTGAAAATTTTCAAGCGTTGTCTATTAAAAAAATAAATAAAAAAAATTATATATATATATATATATATATATATATATATATATATATATATATATATAATGTCATTTTATATGGATATGTATATATGGATATGTGTGTGTGTTAAATTATCATATAAATGTATGTGTGTGTGTATATACAGTGGGGAAAATAAGTATTTAGTCAGCCACCAGTTGTGCAAGTTCTCCCATTTAAAAAGATGAGAGAGGCCTGTAATTTTCATCATAGGTACACTTCAACTATGAGAGACAAAATGTATAAAAAATGTAAAAATCCAGAAAATCACACTGTAGGATTTTTAATGAATTTATTTGCAAATTATGGTGGAAAATAAGTATTTGGTCACCTACAAACAAGCAAGATTTCTGGCTCTCACAGACCTGTAACAAGTTCTTTAAGAGGCTCCTCTGTCCTCCACTTGTTATCAGTATAAAAGACACCTGTTCACAACCTCAAACAGTCACACTCCAAACTCCACTATGGCCGAGACCAAACAGCTGTCAAAGGACACCAGGAACAAAACTGTAGACCTGCACCAGCCTGGGAAGACTGAATCTGCAATAGGTAAGCAGCTTGGTGTGAAGAAATCAAGTGTGGGAGCAATTATTAGGAAATGGAAGACATACAAGACCAATGATAAGATCTCACCCCGTGGGGTCAAAAGGACCACAAGAACGGTGAGCAAAAATCTCAAAACCAACGAAGAAGTGGCTTCGTAAGAAGCATTTCAAGGTCCTGGAGTGGCCTAGCCAGTCTCCAGATCTCAACCCCATAGAAAATCTTTGAAGCGAGTTGAAAGTCTGTGTTGCCCAAAAACATCACTGCTCTAGAGGAGATCTGCACGGAGGAATGGGCCAAAATACCAGCAGCAGTGTGTGAAAACCTTGTGAAGACTTACAGAAAATGTTTGACCTCTGTCAACGCCAACAAAGGGTATATAACAAAGTATTGAGATAAACTTTCGTTATTGACCAAATACTTTTTTGCACCTTAATTTGCAAATAAATTTCACTAAAAATCTAAGTGATTTTCTGGATTTTTTTTTTTTTTTTTTACATTTTGTCTCTCATAGTTGAAGTGTACCTATGATAAAAATTACAGGCCTCTCTCATCTTTATAAATGGGAGAACTTGCACAATTGGAGGCTGACTAAATACTTATTTTCCCCACTGTATATACATTTAACTTTAAATTAGCTTCCCTAGATTTCAAAACTACCCTTGTTTTTTTCTTTGCTACCCATGATATTCTTGAACATCTGCTTGTTTATGATAGTAATAGAAATAAATAATAAGAAGGATTTGTCTAAAACCAACAGAGATGGGAAGATATTTAACATTGGCTGTATGCTTGCAAGTGTTTATTATCAAACAGAAGCTCATACGGACGATGTCTTGGAGTCGCTGTGTCTAGATTGATGTAATAGATCTAGAGTATAAACCCTCTCGAACGCACTGCACCTCGTGTGTGTCCACAGCACAAACAGATGTGTGTGATTGGAGACAAAACACACACTCAAAACAATGCTGTCAGTGTGAGTTTACTTGAGAAACCTCCTGGTGTCATGCATTTACTCAAGCACTTAGTGGCTCATCAGGTACTTTATGACTTTGTTGGTTTATTAACTGTCCATGCATATAAGAAAGTATATAAATTAACCAAAAAACTTACATTGACAGTATTTGAAATGCAGTCAGATTCCCCTCTTGAAGAAGCGGTTAGCTACACTATTTACTTAAATACCTTCATATGTTTCAGTATTGCTGTATCGTGAACAACAGCTTAAATAAGGGTCTCAGTGGGTTATAGCATCAACCCCAAATGCATACATTTACATTAAATACCACAAACGAAACCGCTTGCTTTCTGGAAAAGCTATTCTTTATTTACCAAAAATATCATCTTTTATTCACCAACATGTCATTTCAAACATTTCAGTCTGAATATAGCACAGGGGTTGTTTAATGCTTGTTTTCTTTCTGAGTCATAGGTTTAGAACAATGTAAGGGTAAATTATGAGTAAATGATTTTATGTAGCATTTAGTTTGCATTTTGAATGATCAGTATTAAAAAATATATGTTTTGTCCCAATGGCAGTTTTTTTAAGCTTTTTTTTCATGCATGTTTGTAACGGTAGTCGAAAAAATGAATGAATGAATACATCAGTACACACATACACGTGGATGCTTGTTGGTCAGAAAAAGCTGCAGTCAGACTTGATGCTGGAAGGCAAACGTTTTATGTAGTAGTATAAATCTAGTTCTTGACCTGTACACATGTGTTGACAGTATCCAGAGTTGCTGGTCGCCTCTTACAACAACAACGAGGAAGCCCCACATGAGCCCGATGGAGTGGCTTTAGTCTGGAACATGAAATACAAGAAGACCACACCGGAGTATGTCTTCCACTGTCAGGTACACACACACACACACACACACCTGTCTTTAATCAGCAACGACTGACTTCTCACTCCTCCTCGTGCACACACCTCCTGAAAGATCCCACGTAACATGACTGTCATATACAAACACCTACACACCGGCCTGAGATCTCACGGGTGGCCTGCAGACAGACGGACTTCCTTCCATCCTCTCTTCCGCTCGGTATCACACACACACACATGATGTCATCACAAAGCCATGATTTTTTCCTTGCGTGGATCACAAAAGAAGAGGTTTTGAATACTGTTCAAGCTTCTCTTTTTCATACCGTAAAAGCATGTTTAATCATATCTCTCAATGTTCATTGCATTGCAACAAATAAATAAAACATTGTCTAATATCACTGTTATATGTAAGAATGAATGATATTCAGGTTTAGATCAACATTATCTAAATGTGATTCATTCACAAGCTCAGGTATAAATGTGTTTAACTGTACGTGTAGAGGCGGTAAATTAAAATCTGCATCCACCTCTTGCATTCCTCGGGTCAGTTTTAACTTAAGCTTAGAAAAGATTCGGAAATTAATCGTTTTCAAACCATCTTCTTCTTTTTTTTTATTTTATTTAAATATATAAATAGATGAAAATAAGAGCATACAAAATGAGAATTTACAATGATTTTTATAAAATATATGGTCATCTCATCCCACAGATTTTAAATTCTTCTGGCCATAATGCTGCATTACAAACAGCACAGAATTTATTTTGGATGTTTTCCACTGATCTGTGTGTGTGTGTGTGTGTGTGTGTGTGTGTGTGTGTGTGTGTGTGTGTGTGTGTGTGTGTGTGTGTGTGTGTGTGTGTGTGTGTGTGTGTGTGTGTGTGTGTGTGTGTGTGTGTGTGTGTGTGTGTGTGTGTGTGTGTGTGTGTTCAGTGTTGGCTGTGTGTTTGGCCTGAGGTGATCTGCTTGGGACGGCCTGAGTAGAACCACATGTGCCACCCTTGGCAACGGATGCACACACACACACACACACGCACACACACACACACACATATATACACACACACACATGCACGTGGAAAAACTTGAACAGTATTCACACACACTCAAAGAGGTGTGAAGTGTGTTTGGGCTGGTTAACTCTTATTTGAGGAAAGTGTGAGTACTTAAAGGGTTAATTCACCTAAAAATGAAAACCCATCATTTGCTCTCCTTCACATGATTCCATCCAAACCCTTAAGACTTTAATTTAAAATTTAAAAAAAGTTGTTTTATTGGCATGACATTTGTATATATATATATTATTAATAATATTATTTTTATTTTATTTTTTTTATAATTTAATTTGTGTATTATTTGTGGGTTTTGTAATTTATCTACAAACACAAATTAAGAGATTAACCTGACAGATTTCTGTTCCTCCAAGCATCAGAACTTGAAATTAACTTCTAAAGAGCAAAAATCTCTCGGCTTTCATTAAAATATCTTTGTGTTTTGCAGTTGAATGAAAATTAAAAGTTAAAATCACTTGTATCCTACTTAGTAAATGTGTTAATAGATTTTAACTATACTGACACATTGCTCAAGACTTTAAGATTTAATAATTATAATTAAACTTTATTAGGAGTACTAGTGCACAATGCTCATTTCTTAATATTAAGCCTAACTTGTGTTTTATAATTATATGATCTTTATGGTCAATGTATGCATATATACAGTTTTGTTCAAAATAATAGCAGTACAATGTGATTAACCAGAATAATCAAGGTTTTTAGTATATTTTTTATTGCTACGTGGCAAACAAGTTACCAGTAGGTTCAGTAGATTGTCAGAAAACAAACAAGACCCAGCATTCATAATATGCACGCTCTTAAGGCTGTGCAGTTGGGCAATTAGTTGAAAGGGGTGTGTTCAAAAAAATAGCAGTGTCTACCTTTGACTGTACAAACTCAAAACTATTTTGTACAAACATTTTTTTTTTTCTGGGATTTAGCAATCCTGTGAATCACTAAACTAATATTTAGTTGTATGACCACAGTTTTTTAAAACTGCTTGACATCTGTGTGGCATGGAGTCAACCAACTTGTGGCACCTCTCAGCTGTTATTCCACTCCATGATTCTTTAACAACATTCCACAATTCATTCACATTTCTTGGTTTTGCTTCAGAAACAGCATTTTTGATATCACCCCACAAGTTCTCAATTGGATTAAGGTCTGGAGATTGGGCTGGCCACTCCATAACATTAATTTTGTTGGTTTGGAACCAAGACTTTGCCCGTTTACTAGTGTGTTTTGGGTCATTGTCTTGTTGAAACAACCATTTCAAGGGCATGTCCTCTTCAGCATAGGGCAACATGACCTCTTCAAGTATTTTAACATATGCAAACTGATCCATGATCCCTGGTATGCGATAAATAGGCCCAACACCATAGTAGGAGAAACATGCCCATATCATGATGCTTGCACCTCCATGCTTCACTGTCTTCACTGTGTACTGTGGCTTGAATTCAGAGTTTGGGGGTCGTCTCACAAACTGCCTGTGGCCCTTGGACCCAAAAAGAACAATTTTACTCTCATCAGTCCACAAAAATGTTCCTCCATTTCTCTTTAGGCCAGTTGATGTGTTCTTTGGCAAATTGTAACCTCTTCTGCACATGCCTTTTTTTTAACAGAGGGACTTTGCGGGGGATTCTTGAAAATAGATTAGCTTCACACAGACGTCTTCTAACTGTCACAGTACTTACAGGTAACTCCAGACTGTCTTTGATCATCCTGGAGGTGATCATTGGCTGAGCCTTTGCCATTCTGGTTATTCTTCTATCCATTTTGATGGTTGTCTTCCGTTTTCTTCCACGTCTCTCTGGTTTTGCTCTCCATTTTAAGGCATTGGAGATCATTTTAGCTGAACAGCCTATCCTTTTTTGCACCTCTTTATAGGTTTTCCCCTCTCTAATCAACTTTTTAATCAAAGTACGCTGTTCTTCTGAACAATGTCTTGAACGACCCATTTTCCTCAGCTTTCAAATGCATGTTCAACAAGTGTTGGCTTCATCCTTAAATAGGGGCCACCTGATTCACACCTGTTTCTTCACAAAATTGATGACCTCAGTGATTGAATGCCACACTGCTATTTTTTTGAACACACCCCTTTCAACTAATTCAACTAATTGCCCAATTGCACAGCCTTAAGAGCGTGCATATCATGAATGCTGGGTCTCATTTGTTTTCTGAGAATCTACTGAACCTACTGGTAACTTGTTTGCCACGTAGCAATAAAAAAATATACGAAAAACCTTGATTATTCTGGTTAGTCACATTGTACTGCTATTATTTTGAACAATACTGTATATTATATGTGCATATACTCGCAGTAGTGCTACTTCATCACAATCAAATATACTTCAGCATATCTTTAGTTGGACTTCAGCACTACTTCTGCACAATTAAAGTGCATTAAGCATAAAATTAGTTGCTTCAGACTTACCGGTTCATTTTATATCAAGTATTTGTAGAATACTTAGCATGAAATAATTAGTTTTGTCCAGCAGGACTGAGTAATTATCTCCGTCTCTCTCGCTCCTCTAGTCTGCTGTCATGTCTGCAACGTTTGCAAAGTTTCATCCCAACCTGGTTGTGGGTGGCACTTACTCAGGACAGATCGTGCTGTGGGACAACCGAAGTAACAGACGCACCCCTGTCCAGAGGACGCCTCTCTCTGCCGCGGCGCACACGGTACGTGACGTTCACACGCCAAACCGTAAACTGCAGTCCAAGAGCCTAAAACAAAACATGGCACATTTTTTCTGCTTTGTTTTAGTGTTTTTAATTTGTGTTTCTCCTGCGCGCAGCACCCAGTGTACTGTGTGAATGTGGTCGGCACACAGAACGCGCACAACCTCATCAGCATCTCCACTGACGGAAAGATGTGCTCCTGGAGTCTGGACATGCTCTCTCAACCACAGGTGCCCACAATGCCCTTCAAATGTGCCTTCATGGCTCCAGAGTTTGAATATCACGCTCAGAGACAGCGACTTGCTTACTCAACCAGTCAAAACAGTGAATGTTGTGCACAAATCTTGCTGAGGTGAATCCGTCGGCATCAGAAGTGCTCTTCCATGCTGCTCGCCCTCGAGTTTCCACAAACATTTGGCAGACCGCAGAGTCAGATGTTAGTGATTGGGTAAAGCGCTGGCTAATCTGTGGAAGAGGCTGATGCTGTGGTGTTATTGATGTGTGTGTGTGTGTGTGTGTGTGTGTCTTCAGGACAGTATGGAGCTGGTGTTCAAGCAGTCTAAATCAGCTGCGGTCACCTCCATGTCCTTCCCTCTGGGTGACGTTAATAACTTCGTGGTGGGGAGTGAGGATGGATCGGTCTACACAGCCTGTCGGCAT
The DNA here is from genome assembly GCF_003368295.1 of Carassius auratus. Classification (NCBI taxonomy): domain Eukaryota; kingdom Metazoa; phylum Chordata; class Actinopteri; order Cypriniformes; family Cyprinidae; genus Carassius; species Carassius auratus. The sequence continues at coordinate 34,045,752 of NC_039251.1, forward strand.
GGCAGGTAACACACAAACACACACACACACACACACACACAATGCTGTTATTGCAAAACAATTGCTACATTTTAACAGTGAAGCTGGATATTGTGTATGTAACATTCAGTGTATTAGTGCTATTACAACAAATTAGTCAACACTTTAGTATAGGGTCCAGTTCTCACTATTAACTAGCTGCTTATTAGCATGCATATCATTAACACATGACTGTGTGTTAAATACATATTCTGCATTTCTAATCCTATTCAATAAACTTAACAACTACCTTACGAACTGTTAATAAGCAGCAAATTAGGAGTGTATGAGGCAGAAGTCGTAGTTAATGGTTTATTATTAGTGAGCATTTGACCCTTTGGCCCAAAAATCTTACCTGTGTCATCTATGTTTGGCAAACATGCTTTACATCAAGTTAGTTTTTTTTATTATATTTTATTTATTATATATTAATAAAAATATCTGATAAATCGAATATAAAATTATAAAAAATATATATTTTACGTATTTATAGAAAAATATATTCTTATCTTTTTTGTATTATTTTATTTATTGATATATAGTAATTGTTTGTGTATACTACCATTCAATAGTCGGGGGTTACTGAGATTTTTTTTGTAAGAAATAATAGTTTTATTAATTTAGGATGCATTAAATATATCAAAAGTGACAGTACAAAAATTTGTAATGTTACTACTGAAAACTAAATTTTTCCATCAAAGGAATACATTACTTTTCAAAGGAAAATAGTTTCTATTTGAGGAGAAAACAGTTATTTATATTTCACAAAATTATTATGTTTTTTAAATCCAATAAATACAGCCTTGGTTAGAATAAGATCCTTAATTTAACATGCCTCAAACTTTTGAATGCTGGTGTTTACATTGAATCAATCAACTGTAAGTAAATAGTTAATAAATATGAAATTAGGACATTATTATTGGATTTCTATTAATAATAAATGTATGCTGTTCTCTGTGACCACAGAGCTTCCTGAAACAGTTAGAACATCATCTTATATTGCATTGTCTCTAAACTTTGGAAGATCCTGAACGTTCGAGCACAAGTTGTCATATCAGAAATATGAAAAGCAGAGTGTAGTCAGTGTGTTTGTGTGTGCTGTGATGAGAGAGTCAGTGTTTCCTCTTCATTGGTGATGCTGTGAGCATCTGATCCTCTACACACACACACACACACACACACACTCAGCGTCTCTCAGCAGTGTGTGTGTGTGTTAACTGACTGATGGAGACATGCTGAGATGCTGCTCATTCTCTGTGTGTGTGTGTGTGTGTGTGTGTGAGCAGTCGAGCAGGTATCAGTGAGATGTTTGAGGGGCATCACGGTCCAATCACAGGCATTGACTGTCACACAGCTGCAGGACCTGTAGACTTCTCTCATCTCTTCCTGACCGCCTCGTTCGATTGGACCGTTAAACTCTGGAGCACCAAGGTAGCACAGCATCCATAACCCTCCCAGTCACGAGTCTCTGAGCTGACGCTGTTCCTCTCTCTGCTGTAGAGTAACAAGCCGCTGTACTCGTTTGAGGACAACTCTGATTATGTGTACGACGTCATGTGGTCTCCGGTGCATCCCACCCTCTTCGCCTGTGTGGACGGACTCGGACGCGTCGACCTGTGGAACCTCAACAACGACACCGAGGTCAAGCATGAAATATCACCAACACATTTAGTGTTGACAATAACTGTCTGAACTCATAATCAAGCTTTGATCCAGCACTGAACTGACTGAGAGCCAGAATCGCTTTCTGAGAAATGTAAATTTGCAGTCAGTTTTATAAAACAAACAGTGTACCCAATTAGATTCAAATAGTTTGAAGTAAAACTCATTTGCATGAAAATAATATAATATAAATCAATTAAAAAAATTATATTTTATTTCATTTTATTTTATTATATTTTATTAAAATTATATTTTATTTAATTATTAATCATTAATAATTGTAATGTTTCCAAACTTTTGGTAGGTACTTTAATAATAATAACAATTCTATATACCTTTATCATAATATATTATAGTACTTTATTATAACATATTATATTGCTGTCATGATTATTAAATGCTGCTTTTTATTTTTTACAGGACAGTATGTAATTTTACAATATGATATATATCTTTTAAAGTGCTAAAATATATATTTTTAATAACGAGTGCTGGGGGCGTGGCTTGTGGGCGTGGCTTGGGCTGTGGTCAAATTTTCCTTCTTTTTTGTCTCTAGCTGATCACATGCCTGAAAGTTGTCCAAAAGAAGTTCTTAGCAATGCATATCACTGATTTAAAAAAAAATGACATTTTGATATATTTATATATTTATTACATTTACAAAATATCTTCATGGAACATGATCTATACTTAATTAATTTTTGGCATAAAAGAAGAATCTATAATTTTGACCCATGTACATCACAATGCACTGTTGGCTATTGCTACAGATATCCCTGTGCCACTTATGACTGCTCTTGTGCTGCAGGGTTATTTTGCATGTTTTACTCATTGCTAGTTTGAGTCCAAATTTGCAACAAGGCATCATACTTCAACATGTTTGACAACCAGTTACTTTCAAATCTCAGCTTGGAAGTGATGAATCCGCTTCTTCTGTGTGTTACACAAACTCTCTCTGTATAATGCGGATGTGTCAGATACTGATTGAGTGTGTGTGTGTGTGCAGGTGCCCACTGCCAGCGTGTCGGTGGAAGACAGTCCCGCTCTGAACAGACTGCGCTGGTCTCAATCGGGCAGAGAGATCGCTGTGGGTGACTCCGAGGGACAGATCCACATTTACGACGTCGGCGAGGTAAGACACTAGAGTTTACTTAAAGGGACAGTTCACCCAAAAATAAAAACCCTGTCATTAATTAACTCACTTAATTAACTGTGGATCCTTGCTGTCTATGGGAGCTTCAGAGAGCTCTCGGATTTCATCACAAATATCTAAACGGGTTTAGAACGACATGAGGGTGAGTGATCAATGACAGAATTTTAATTTTTGGGTGGACTGTCCCTTTAAGACACATCACAGACCTGCTACACTGTAAAACACCTTCTCACTCGCTCCTGTCGTGTAAAAAGCCCACTCCGAGCCTCTAAATATGACACACACTACAATTACGTGTCTGTCAGAGAGGGGCCCTAACAGCACCCTTCAGGGGCCACGGAGGTCACTAGAAGACGAGATGGGGTCAGTCCACTCCGACAATCCACAACAGACTCACACCTCTTTACAAAACGCTCTGTATTATGTTTCTCTCTCTGTTCCACCAAAGCAAATCGCAGTCCCGCGGGGCGACGAATGGACCCGCTTCGTTCGGACGCTGGCGGACATCCACGAGAACCGCGACGATGCCGAGGAACTGGCCGCTCAACGCCTGGCCGCTTAAACCAGCAGATCTCAGGAAGCTGTTATCACGTCTGTCTGTGGATGTGAAATGATTTGTGTGCAAACCCTTGATTCTGCCTTTCGTTTGGAGTAAAGATACACAACATTGACCGTGGGTGCGACTCATAGTGCGACCGGAAGCCTTAACACTTGCATGCAAAAAACAAAACCATTATGAATGTTTCTGTTTCTATCCAGGTGTCTTCTGAGCGTGCTCAACTCTCAGCTTATTATGCACAGCCAAATATAAAAAAAAGAAAAATTGCATAAAGAAAGTGAAGCTGTTTTTGTATTTAATTTATGACGGTTGAGCACATTTTGAAATAAACCACACATTTTAAAGGAATAAATTTGCTCCCTCAAATGACACAGATGTAGTATAACAAATTCGGTGTTACAGGTTTTTAGTGTAATGCTGTAAAAGAGACTTGGGGGTGTGCTCAAGTGCTAGATGTCATAAATAATAGAAAATATCTATAAAATAAGCTTCATTTTCTTTCACATGTAATTGATTTCATTTGATTTTGGGGTGAAATGTTTTGAGAGGTTTTGTCAGATTTACCTTAACAATACTAGTGAAGCACCATATCTTTTTTTATTTCACTTGATCACAGTCCTAGAGAATCGTAGAGCTCTACCTCTTTCAGATCTCGTCAGCGGGTCATATTCATTACTCAGCATCACGTATTGAGTTTGGTGAGTCTAGCTATGGACCAAATGCTGGAATAAATACTCTTTTTGTTCCTGTTAATGATCGCTCTTGTTCCTCTTCACCTCCGCAGAGCCACAATCACGTATTTGTGATGCATATCAATATAGCAGGTTCATGTTTAGACTGTCTGAACTGTTTAAAGTGTGTCTCTCAGAGATCAAGGTCTTCCTCTTCCAGTGTTTCAAACACTAATAGTAAGTTTTGCAGAACCTCTTTGTATTTCTGAATTCATTTTCTAAGCCAAATCTCCGTTTTGAAGTCATCTGTAGTATTTTGTTTCGAAGATTTCGAAACGTTGCTTCCAGCTGTATTCCTCCGGTTTAATGGAATGTCCAATAAATTCTGCTTTTGAAATGTAACAATTGTAATTTATTTCAATAAACACAATACACTAATCAAATGCATTTAAACCAAATTGCATCGTCATCACATATTCTAAGTCTGTTAATGTGTTTTGTTTTTTTCCCACATATTAAATAAAACATTTAATTTTATTGAAATTTTAATTGTATTTCCTCTTAGATCCCATGTTCCCATAGGCATAATCTTTAAAAACAAATACTTTGACCTTAATCCTGAATGTTTCTTTTTGCTATAGTAAAAGGGAAATGTATGTATTGTTATATGATGAATGGTTTTTGTACTGTTGTACCTAAACAAGCAAAACGAGCTGAGATCCACTGTATAATGTAACCTTTTTAAAATACCGAATGTTTGTTTAAAACCTCCCTTGAGTGATTTTCCATTCTAGTCCAAAAAGAGGGTCTCCTGATACACACACCTGTTGAAATCACCTCTTTAGTCTCACAGGGAAACTCCAGACTCGCTTTGGAAATCCCTCTAATGATCTTTGTCCAGAAGTTCCCATATGTTTTCAGTTCTGCTGAATTCTTTTTTATGAACGCATTAATTCCCGAAACCTCAAGTCTGGTCATCTGCGAATGCTAATGCAATCCAGGCATCTGATTCACATGAAGACCACATCCGAAACAGAGAGCAGAGCCGCCACGCTGATCTAGACTCGGACCGCTCCGTCTGAACTGTTTTTAAAGCATTGTGTTTCAGACGGCACAGCTGATCCAGGAACAGCACTGAGGGGCTTCATGAGGATGATTGTAGGAGGGCAGTGGAATAATCCTGTGGTTAGACTCCGAATGAAGCCAAACCACAGCAGAATAAGTCATGCAGAGATACATGCAAACACATACAGTACATGCACACACTGAAAAACATATGGCCGGAACAACACTGAGACCCACACACACACACATAGCTCTACTTCCGTTTCTAAACCACACACTCCCATACAAGCATCATGATGTGGAAAAGGCACATATTTTAACTTTGAGAGTATTTTAAATAATGACATTACTATATACACTTGTGGAAGAGAAGCTCTGTTAACTCTAATAAATAATGCGGTAACATGCAATCGAGTGCCCAAAATCATTACTTCACACTTATTTTATTTTAATTATATAACATTTTGTAAATTATTTAATAAAAAGTTGTCTTTTTATCTTCTTTATTTGTTTCCCAAAGAGATATGCTCCCATCCTATAATACATCCAAAAACAAAACAAACATTCTATTTGGAATATCATTCAAATATTCCCTAGCAACAACTGAATGCTACAGTATGTAACCGCATAGCAACACACTATTGACCTGTTTTGCATGGACAAGCAATAGATGTTTAAAATCCTGAAATAGATATGAAACAAATATGGCTCTATATTCAAGAACTATGAATCATGGCGATAATAAAGAAACATTTCTCAATTCACTCAAAGGCATCTGCACTTTCTTTAGGTATTTATATATGCACTGTAAATCACTGGATTGTTTCCTTTATGACAACTGAACGAAAACAAACATATTCTGTCTCCTTTAAGAACTGAGTATGCAGGGTTGTGTGGGCTAATCAGATAGGAGGGGGGCGTTTGAGGCCCCTAATTTTTGTCACATCAGGATTGTGCACCCAAGTAAGTGTTTCTAAATCCACTACATAAACCCTAAAACAAAGGTCTCTTTAAGGCGTGATGTCACTGTGTCTGAGTGACAGAGCGAGGGGAACAAGCGTCCATTCAGAGCAGGAACACAAAGGTCAGTCCAGATCAGGGTCGGTGTGAGCTCTGAGTCTGGCGGGTCTTGACCTCCAGCAGCGCCCTCTCTTCTCTTCACGTCTTCCCCTTCAGGGCCTCTCCTCACTGGACCCGTGAGCCCAGCTCGCCCCTGCTGTCCCCAGAGAGAGCATCCCCTCCGAGTCCTGCCTGGGGCGCCGCGGCCTCTGACTCGGGAGCATCTATCACTGCTCCGGGACCCTAATCAGGGCCAAAGAGGGATAAACCTGACACCCGGGGTCAAGTCCCACTCTGTAAATATCCCAACGGTTTCCTTAGAAAGGCTGTAAGACTGTCCGTCAGGATCCGAGAGGGATATCCGCTGCTCTAAAAAAAGATCCTATCCGTCATTTGTTTCATTAATTACTCCTCTTAACTACCCCAGTGATCTATCAATAGCTCTAACTACTCTGTTAGCGTAACTGTGATGGATGCTACAGCACGTGGCGGGGCAACGAAGTTTGGAATAATGCTGCTTTGTTTTTAACAGTTTTCAGCTTTTATTATTTTAGTATCATTAATAATTTATTATAGGGCCAAATGCCATCCACAGCAATGTGGATACAAAACAATATCACACAGCTACGAGTGTGATCTTGCTCATGAACATAATATACATTTGCATTTAGCCATTTAGCAGAGACTTTTATCCACAGCGACTTACAAACGAGGAGAGTGGAAGCAATCAGAATGAACAAAGCATTAGCATTAATGATGTGTAAATGCTGTAACAAGTCTCAGTTAGCTTCAGTACACGTAGCAATATTATTATACAATAAATAAAAAAAGAAAACAGAATAGAAAAATAATAGCACAAGGTAGTGTTAGAGGCCTTTTTTTGCTTTTGATATTTGTATAATAAATAAAAAGAAAACAACTAGAAAGAATACAAAAAAGATTAGAGAAGCTAGTGTTAGTTTTTTTAATTTACCTATTTATTAACTAGACAAGCAGTTAGTAAATTAATATAGTTCAAGTTTAAAAGGGACAAGTGTTTTTTTTTTTTTTTTTTTTTTTTTTTAAGAATAGAATTAGAATAGAGAGTACTGGAGTACGAGGGTCAAATAAAGATGTGCAGATAATAAGATGTGCAGCAGATGTATATATCTGTGATGTGCTAAAGTACATGGCAATGCTAATGTATTTGGTCTTGGCTGAATAGATCTGCTGCTGTTGCAATACGTCCACAACATGCTTTTATGAGCATGTAAGGAATATCACATATAACATGAATGAATAACCATAGCATACATGATTAACCCATAGCAGATCAATACAGGTGGAGCTGGGGAAGGTGGAGGGTTTCTGAAGTGTGCTGCTACAGCTACAGCTAGCACTGCCAGGTTGAGCAGCGAGCTCATAGACTACTGACACAGGAGAGAACCAATCAGATTGTGCCATGTGACAATGATGTCATCATGCCATAACGAGTTAGATCTATCGGACTGTGCATCTAGAGTTTCATGCCAGAACTTTGTGTGTGTGTATATATACGGTACATTTTTGCATTACCATGCTTCTTCCACCAATCCACTAATGCACCACACATGCATTAGTGGATATTACACGTGTAATAGAGTCATGCTAAATCCATACGTCCTAAATTATATTTGAAAATAGAATAAGAGTGTCCCATATTATAGTCGGTTAAGATGAGTATACCCTGATGGTCTATTCAATTCAAGTTTATTTGTATAGTGCTTCAAAAGTAGTTAGTTTCTATAGAACTGTATAATAGAGTTAAAGTAAAACATTTACAAATGTTAACATTAAAAAAAGTTATAAATAATTAAAAGAATAAATTATCTGAAATGAAATTCAACCCCCTTAAACTTACTGTATTTCATATAACTGCCAGGGCAACATTTCAAAATACTTATCAAAAACTTTATATGCTATCATTATGTGCTGAGTTTATGCTATTTAGGTTTTTGTTCTTTAGCAGGGTCAGTATTAATAGTGATTAAACATGCCTGGACAGTTATAGCGTATTCAGCAGAAGCATGTTTCATGGTCTCGTGCATGTGTTGGCGGTCTCCACATGCCATAACAGTGAAGTTCGCAGGTATACACACACACAGCTGTCAAACTCAATAGAGTCACGCTGCAGTCAGTCAGCCGCGGTCCTGCAGGGCATCTCGCCCCAATTACTGCCTGACAGAGGTCAGCGCCCCGCAGACCTGACCCTCCTCTCTCTCTCTGACACACCTACCAGCCTACATCAGCACAATTAACATCTGAGGAAAATATTTTATCTTCAAATCTGCTGCTGTGAATCAGAAGTGTTTTTCAATACACTCTCAGAAAAAAAGGTACAAAAGCTGTCACCTGAGCAGTACCTTTTCAAAACGTAAGGTGCTAATATGTACCTTTGAGACACCAGTGTGGACTCTTTAGGTACAAAGGTGTGCCTTTTAAAAAAGTTTCTGCCCCAGTGACAGCTTTTGTACCTTTTTTCTGAGAGTGTAGATGGTGGCAGGATGGCTGAAATAACACCAAAACATTTATGTATAAGAAATAGTGCAAAGATAAACTAAATGAATTCTATGTCTATTATCTGAGTTAGAACAACAAGTAAATGTGTCATTTAACACATTAGCATCAGTTGAAACTATAGTGGAGCTATTCAGCTTTCACACACAGGAAGATTCATTTACACTTTCCTGGGGGGAAATGTGTGTGATGCTGCTTTTGCAAAACTTGCTGCTGGATGTTAGGGAGTTGTGGGCTGTTGCCATGGCTATGTGGTTGCTCGCCCAGTGTTGCTATGCTGTTGCTAGGGCATTGTTATGCGGTTGTTTACTGCAACAGTGCTCCACATTGATGAGGGCTCTGGGTGATTTTTCTGGATTTTCAGTCCTTACTTCAATGTCTATCTTTGTCTGTTTTATTGTCCAGTAAGTAAAATGATTATAACATGAACATGAAGATTATACTCATAAGTCACACTTTATCTTCTGACAGTAGTGGGATACTTACAGTAGTTTCTAAAAAGTGAGTGAAAGAGAATTGTGACTGAATTTATTTCAGAAATTTTACTGTGAGAATAAACCACTTGTTGCATCACATCTAAGGCAATTACTGTAATACTGCTGCTGCAATAACTTAAAGCAGGATGTGACCATTTTTCTTCTTCTTCTTCTCTCTCTCTCTCTCTCTGTATATATATGTGCACTATATACCAAGTCTCTGGAAGCCATACAACACCTCTGTGTAAAAACACGGTGAAAGTATTGGCTGTATACATCTTTAGGCATTAAAAAAAAGAATTCACTATTAAGAAGCTTTTGTGGAATGGAAGAGTCCATGGACGTTAAATGTTCTTCATGGAACCATCAATGCCAATAAATATTAAATATTTATAAATAATTATAAATATTTTTTTGAAAGTCTTCAAAATGCAATTTTTTCCCGTTTATACAAGAATATTTTAAATGAAGGATTGTATTTGCATAACTGAGCTTGTAGTGCTGAGCCCTATCTAATAATGAAAAGCGAGAGAGCTAGAGCTGTTTAATCAGAGCATGGTGTGATGCACGGCTTGGGAAAGAGTGAACAGAAAGAGAGGAGCACTAAGGAAGAGGGTCCAGAATGGCAGATGCAGAAGCAGCTGTAGATGGCAGTATTGATCTCCTTCATCAGTCGGTTCTCTGTCTCTCTTTCCCTGTGTGTGTGTGGATTAGCAGAGTGTAAGGAGGCACTCTCTCTGGTTTATCTCTGTGCTGTTGACATCTTAAGAGAAAAGAGTAACACTAACCACTGGCCCATAATCCCCTGGGAGGCAGACTGCTTTCTAAAAACACAGGCCTGTCTTTCAGATGTGTGTGTACAATGCTGTGAGAACATAACACTCTGTGGCTGGTGCATAATCTTCAGATAACTTATAATTTGTAAAATAACACAAATTCTCTGTGGTCCCTCTTATTGTCTGCAAATCAGAAGTACCATATGAATCACGTTAACTCTTTGTGTGCGTAAACACAGCTGACTCCAGAAAATGGATTGTTTATATACAGTTTCACCGAAGCTCTAAATGTATCAGATTTTCAGCCCGATCTCTATCAGTAAACTATAACAAACCTTTTTGACTGATGGCTGAAATACAGAATGACTGCATCAGTATGGGTCTCTCAAACGACAGTAACAGGGCTGACACAATGCTGGCAGTTACAGATGGTAAGCAAACAAACCTGAGTTATACAACGATCAAGAGGTGGTTAACAAGGGGTTAACTGCTTTTCAGATTCTGATTAGACCATTTTACGTTTTTATGTATCTGACTTCAAAAAATCTGGATAAATCTTTCTGAAAAAATGGTGATGATTAACATGTACTGTAAGTCTACTCTAAGCAGTTAATGCAATCAGCCACTCATCTATCACAAGATACCAGAGCTGTCCTGGGACTTTCCTACTGTACAAGTTTAGAAAAAAATTGTATAATAGATTGTCTGTTAAAGTGATGTGGCTAAAATCTAATGGATAATATATAATGTAACTGAGCTAACAGAAGCAGACTCTAATGCAATCAGAGGTACAGCGACATGAACTAACCTGAATAAAACAGACACGACAGTAACAAAGCTGACAGTAAAAGAGCAGACAGTAACATCCTTTATCTAACTGAGCTGACAGTAACATAATCGATTATAACAGATATGATAGTAACAGACATTACAGGTGTATAGTAAAACTGAGTTTATTATAACAGAGATTAAAGGAACCGAACTGATGTTAAAAGAGGATCTTATATAACAACTAAGTTGATAGAAGCAGAACGGATATATATATATATATATATATATATATATATATATATATATATATATATATATATATATATATATATATATATATATATATATATATAGATATATAATACTGTTACAAAGTAAACAAACAAAACTGTTACAAATAATACTGTTACAAAGTATTATAACAGAGAGTAACAGAGCTGACAGTAACAGAGGTGACAGTAACAAACTTGGATATAAAAGATAGTAAGAGCAGACAGTAACAGTTGATAGTATAAAACTGTAAAAGATACAGTAGAATATGATAGTAACAGAGCTAAGAGCCACAGAGCTGGCAGTAACAGAGTTGATCTATGTAAATATAACAAACAGTATATTAATCAAGCTGATTTGAACAAATATTACTGTAACAGAGCGACACGACACAGACAGCAACATAGCTGATAGTTACAGTAACCAGCATAAATATAACAGACATGATAGCAGCATAGCTCATTTATTTTATTTTTAGAGAGCTGATTGTATCAGAACTGATAGTAACAGAAAGAGTATATCTGATTGTAACAGAACTCAAAAGAACAAACAAGATAATATCAAATCTTTTAGTAACAGAGTTGATTGATTATATGTTACCTCCAGTGACATGAAGCTTTGGCAGTGTAATAGATTACAGATTACAAGTTACTCTCCAAAACTGGTTACCTCTGTAGAAGCCATTGACGCCTTCATAACAGAACCATGTCAAAGCTATTTTATACATGCGCTGACCTTCAAAGGAGCCACTGGACCTTTGGTTCTGTATGCAGGTCTTCACAAGGTCGATGGGGTCACACAGCTGTAGCTCCTGTTGCTGCTCAGGACAACCCCAAAAATCTGTCAATCAAACCTTCTGGATGGAGTTCTCTCCATCAGTATTCAGACACACGCACGCATGCACTCATAGTCAAAATATGAACTCTGAACCACACACTCACACGGAGACAGAACCACACACACTCAGAGCAGAGCAGATGTCAATCAAAGTATGAGTTTCAACTTCCTGCTGCCCCAAACATGCAAATGAGAATGAATCTGTTTGCAGGGCAAATCTACAGTCCAAGCTTAATGGCTATTAATCTCACCCTTGTTTTTCCTCTCATTCTCTCTTTACATCTTTCTGTCCCTCTCATTTACCATTCACGGATACTATTCATTAAAGGTACTAAATGTATAGTTCCACCCAAAATGGAGATGTTTTGCAGAATGTTCATGCTGCTCTTTTCCATACAAAAAAGTAATACGTCCTTTGAACAACAATTGATTAAATTATATCAGATGGAAATATTTAATAAGTGACAAAATAGCATTTTTATTAACTGTGAACGTGCCATAAGTTTTACGTGAAGCTGGTCTGTGTTAATTATAATACTCTTGAGTTTAACAGCAGTAGATGTGTGTGTGTGTGTGTGTGTGTGTCTGAGAGAGAAAGTAGGACTGTTGAATGAGTGCGTGTGTACTTTATGTACTCTAGCTCTTTGTGCAATAAAAACGGTACTGAATGTGTGTTTGTGTCAGACAACACTGCACTCTTTTGATTTGTATCTTTCGTTACCTGCTCAGTTTGGTAAGAAAGCGTCTGTCATGGGCATCAATGGGAATGTAAATGAAGTGTGCAGCAGCAAGTGACAGTCTCAGACTTGTAGTTCTGTCAGGTGAGAGCCAGTGCAAAGACTGCTGTTTTAAAACACTTAAGAGAGAGATAGTCCTGTGTCTTTATTGCATACATTGTATAGATCGTATAGATTTTAAAATATTGCTTATTACTTATAAAGCCCTGAATGGTTTAGCACCTCAGTATTTGAATGAGCTCCTTTTACATTATACTCCTCTACGTCCGCTACGTTCTCAAAACTCAGGCAATTTGATAATACCTAGAATATCAAAATCAACTGCGGGCGGCAGATCCTTTTCCTATTTGGCGCCTAAACTCTGGAATAACCTACCTAACATTGTTCGGGAGGCAGACACACTCTTGCAGTTTAAATCTAGATTAAAGACCCATCTCTTTAACCTGGCATACACATAACATACTAATATGCTTTTAATATCCAAATCCGTTAAAGGATTTTTAGGCTGCATTAATTAGGTAAACTGGAACCGGAACACTTCACATAACACCGTACTTTCTACATCATTAGAAGAATGGCATCTACGCTAATATTTGTCTGTTTCTCTCTTGTTCCGAGGTCACCGTGGCCACCAGATCCAGTCTGTGTCCAGATCAGAGGGTCACTGCAGTCACCCGGATCCAGTACGTATCCAGACCAGATGGTGGATCAGCACCTAGAAAGGACCTCTACTGCCCTGAAAGACAGCGGAGACCAGGACAACTAGAGCCCCAGATACAGATCCCCTGTAAAGACCTTGTCTCAGAGGAGCACCAGGACAAGACCACAGGAAACAGATGATTCTTCTGCACAATCTGACTTTGCTGCAGCCTGGAATTGAACTACTGGTTTCGTCTGGTCAGAGGAGAACTGACCCCCAACTGAGCCTGGTTTCTCCCAAGGTTTTTTTCTCCATTCTGTCACCGATGGAGTTTCGGTTCCTTGCCGCTGTCGCCTCTGGCTTGCTTAGTTGGGGTCACTTCATCTACAGCGATATCGTTGACTTGATTGCAAATTAAAACAGACACTATTTCAACTGAACAGAGATGACATCAATGAATTCAATGATGAACTGCCTTTAACTATCATTTTGCATTATTGAGACACTGTTTTCCAAATGAATGTTGTTCAGTGCTTTGGCGCAATGTATTTTGTTTAAAGCACTATATAAATAAAGGTGATTGATTGATTGATTGATTGACATTGGAAAAAGTGGTATTTCTACTTGATTAATTAAACCCATAAAAATGAGTGTGGTTAATTCAGTGATGTTCAGCTTTTTTATTGTTGTGAATAAAGGCCTCCTATAGTGAACTGATGCATTTTTGTAAGAAAAATATATATTTTTTTAGAATGGTAAAAATACTTTTCTCTCACTTCCTTTAACTGTGATACACAGAAGCTGTTCCAGCAGATGAAGTAGGACATCGGCATAGTGCATGTGGCGGTGATTAGTCACGAATTAGAAGCACATAAAGAGGATTTGAAAAGTAAAATGTAGGAAGGATTTCAATATAAGCCAAGAGGAGACTGGTTTTCCTTTGGTAAAGAAAATAAACTTTTCTTCCTTTGCTCCTGTAAATAAACTAGCATGTCTCTGAAAAAAGTCAAAATACATGAATCAAATACATGCACCCTTAGTGAACATAAGAGACTTGTTTCAACAAGGATTATGTGACACGGAAAACTAGAGTAATGACCATTGCCATTCTGTGATGCAGTGTCCTGGTCACCAGTGCGACAAGACAATAACAATAAACCTATTTCCAGCAAGGCATTTGTTCCATCCAGTGGGGAAATAATTATGTATTATAATGACTTATAATTTTCTTTTTTTTCTTCTTCTTTTTTTTTTTTTTACAAATTTCCCAATCATAAAATTTTATATATAGCAATTGTTACCACTTTTTGTTAGTAATTTTCATTTACTATCAGATAGGTCCTTCAAAGTATCTTGGAGTGTCCAAGTCACAACATCTAACTACTGGGGTGCCTCAGGGCTCAGTTCTTGGACCACTTCTCTTCTCTGTCTACATGGCATCACTAGGTTCTGTCATTCAGAAACATGGCTTTTCATACCACTGCTATGCTGATGACACTCAACTCTACCTCTCATTCCATGCTGATGATCCGACGGTAGCTATTCGCATCTCAGCTTGTCTAACAGACATTTCTTGCTGGATGATGGACCATCACATTCAACTCAACCTTGCCAAGACAGAACTGCTTGTGGTTCCATCAAACCCATTGTTTCATCACATTTTCAGCATCAATTTAGACACATCAACCACAACTCCTTCTAAAACAGCTAGAAACCTTGGAGATATGATTGATGATCAGCTGACTTTTTCAGACCACATTGCTAAAACTGTCCCATGATGCAGATTTGCTTTATTCAACAATTTTTATTTATTTATTATATTATTTAAAAGCCCTTGCTATGTTTACTGTGTTTAACCTAACTGAGACTTGTTATAGCACTTATATATCATTGCTCTTTTTGTTGTTTTTGATTGCTTCCATCGTCCTCATTTGTAAGTCGCTTTGGATAAAAGCATTTGCTAAATGACTAAATGTAATGCAAATGTAAATTTTCCTTCTGCGCTTGTTTAATGAATCTTATTTCCTAATTTTACTTTATTATCTTATTTTGTAACTTCTGCATTTGTTTTTATTTCAATAAATAAACAACATAATAAATAACAGCTCATAAAAACTGCTGCAATGGAAGATGTGTGTGTGGTTGTGTAAGTGTGTGTGGTGAGCCCTCGATATGATTGTACAGTCTGCATTATTATACAGTGGTCTACAGTGGTATCAGTTTCCTCAACCATAATTAGAAAGAGATTCCACTGTGGTTCCGGAAGATTTGAGCCATCCGCATCGGAGGCCTCCTAAGCTTTAGATCAAACCCACACTGTCAGTCTTGTTCTCTGACGGTACGGACAGCTATGGTTACCCACCCCGCAGAGGACAGCCCTCACTCACCTGCTGCAGCAAAACCCAGAACGAAGCAATACGCTAACATTACAGCCTGCTGCCAGACCGGCCGAGAGACAGACCGGCCGAGAGATCAGACAAGGCATAGTTTACTGCATAATACAATTTCCATCATCATTTAATGACCCTCATGTTGCTCAAATAATGTGTGATTTATATTCTCACAAGGTTAGCTAAGAGACTGTCCAGCTCTTTCCATACTTTCCCATCTTTTTTGACAGTAGTCACCATTTACTTTCATTGAAAAAGGGCATTCTGCACTAGAAAAGTCTCAGTTACACTTTATTTTAAGGTTTCCTTGTTACAGTGTAACTATACATTTAAATACTGAGTAGTATTAATGAACTGCATGTACTCATGCTTAGGGTTAGGATTAGGGTTTGGCTTGCTGTTATTTTCATGTAATTAAATGTAATTTAGTGTTATTATAATAGGAAGTACATGTAACTACAAGGACACATTCAAATAAAGGTTGCATGTGTTTGATCAATAAAAACAGTAATATAGTTAAATATTATTACAAATTAAAAGTTTTTTTTATGAATATATTTTAAAATGTAATTTATTCCTGTGATCAAAGCTGAATTTTCAGCATAATTCTCCAGTCTTCAGTGTCACATGATCTTCAGAAATCATCAGTTCTTTTAAAAATCTAATAAAAATCTATATAAATCTTTTTTATATATATATATTGGTAACACTTTTATTTTAAGGTGTCCTTTTTACACATGCTACATGTAGCTACTTGCCGGAAATTTTGCAAAATTACATGCAATATCCCTAATCCTAAACCTGCTACTAATTACTCAGTATTTAAATGTACAATTACCATGTAACAAGGACACTTTTAAAATAAAATATAGATAACCTTGCAACTTTTATAGTATTTTTAATAATATTTATGTCATTTATATTAGTTGGTCCCATGCTGACTGAGAGTGTGGGTGAGAGAAAAAGTGACAAAAAATGTAAGCAAATCATTTACATCATTTTCCTCTTTAACGTCACAGTTCAGGTTTTTGTGGTTAGACTTCAGGGGGTCCGACAGGGTATTGACACGTTTAATGCTTTCTGAAAATCATTGAGCTCTGGTGAGGAAGGTGAACGGGGTGAAAGGTTTAACCTGCTATTTCCTTTCATCACATTTCTCTCCGTCCTCCAGAAGCTGGGTGAGAGAGCAGATTTGGTGATTATACTTGTGGGATTTACCCTGTGCACTACATATACATACCTACATGTAGTGTACTCTACAGCTGGGGCTCACGACTCTCTCTCTCTCTCTCTCTCTCTCTCTCTCACACACACACACACACACACACACACACACACACACGCACACACACAGCTGCTTTTACTGTAGGGCAGAATGCTAACGAGCCTGTGCTTTGATCAAACAAGTCATTGTAATTACCCACCCAGAGAGGCCTGCGTGTGTGTGTGTGTGTGTGTGTGTGTGTGTGTGTGTGTGATGAAGAGCAGAGAGGATAGCCAATGGGCACAGCCCAATCTCCAGACTTTCACACTCTCAAGTTCTGCTCCAAATCCCAGGAAGCTGACTTTCTAGATGGCTTCTTTTGGCCAAACTTTAAAGTTGTGGATTACTATTAAAATGACTGGATTTCGTCCGTGAAAATTCATAGAACAACAATAAATGTGCCTGCACCTTTAAAGAACAATTCAGCCAAAACTGAACAAGCAAGATGTAGATGAGTTTTTTGTTCATCAGAACAGATTTGGACAAATGTAGCATTGCATCACTTGCTCAACGAAGGATGCTCTGCAGTGAATGGGTGCCGTCAGAATGAGAGTCCAAACAGATGACCAAAACATGATCCACAAGTAATCCACAACACTCCAGTCCATCACTTAAGGTCTTGTGAAGTGAAATGCTGAGCATTTGTAATAATAATCAATTTTTAAGGTGTTTTCAACTTGAAAGTTGCTTCTGGGTAAATTATGAGTCTATCCAAAAATAGAAGTCAACTTTGTCGGGAGAGAAATATGCAAAGATCGAACACTGCTTACAATTGAAAACAGTTCTAAACAAGTTTTCTGTTTCTGACGGCACCCATTCACTGCAGAGCATCCATTGATGAGCAATTTCTCCAAATCTGTTCTAATAAAGAAACAAGCTAATCTACATCTTGGATGGCCTGAGGATGAGTCATTTTTTAACAAGTTTTTGGGTGAACTGTTCTTTTAAGGCAGCATCTCATGTATCATCTGCAAAAGAGGAATTCTTTTATAATCTTAATCTAATTATAAACGTGACCTGATATTTTATACAATATATCATTTTGGATCCCATCTAAAGCATGCAGTCGGTCTGTTTTTCTCCTTCTCTGTCATCATGAACACTCACACAGAACAGACCTCGCCTGAGGATCTTCACACAATAACACAGCAGAAAGCACTGCCCTGATAAAAGCACCTATTAAAGACTCTCAGATGTGAGTGTGTGTGTGTGTGTGTGTTTGTGTGAAGTGTGCATTCATGCAGAGCGAGTATGACAAGCCACTGCTGCAGGAAATTGTGGATGTTTTCTTCTTCAATTAGTTGTATGTAATGCTGGATTTCAAAAGAGTGCATGCCCCTGTGCTAATTCTTTTCTGGAGAAAGCCTGTGTCATTTTCCCCATAATAAGCAGGCGATTATGGCATTATAGAGGACGAGAGACCCAGGAGATTAAAGCTTCCTTTAAAACCTACATCATAACAAAGAGAGAAACTGAAAGACTCACAGGAAAGAAAAGTCACAAATGAGATCTCTGCAATATCTGAGATGTTTCTCCCAGACAGCAATGAGATCAAATGAAGAAGAACAAGTCTGATGCTCTTCATAGAAACATCATATTATTCTCATGTTACAGCAATCTCGTTAATGTTTCATTATGTTCGTTAGCTCTGCTGAAGTTGAGTGTGAATGTGAGAAAACTGAGATTGTGTCATAATTTACTATTTAATATTTGCTGTTGACCTGTGACCAAACTTCATTCGTATCATATGATGTTTGATTTGAGTGCTATGCTGGAGGGGAAGATCTTTATGTTTAATGAGTTACATTTAAGTCTGTTTCTTACAACAAACTATTGTCATTTTGGTATTTGGTCCTCACCAAAGCTGCACTTATTTGATACAGCAAAATGTATATTGTGAAACATTATTACAATCTAAAAGAACTCTCACTGTAAAAATGATTGTGATTTTAACAGTAAAAGACTGTAAAAATACTACAGTGAAAACATGTTAACTGGTTAACAGTAAGTTTCCATACTATATATAGTGAATAACTGTATAATTTAACTCAAAGTATAATTGACTGTGAAGAACTGTAAAAGGACTCTCTGTATTACACTTCATATTTGATTTTTGTTGTTGTTGTTGAAATAACTGTTTCGTCTTAGTTTTTATCAGTTGTGTACAGTAGTTTTATTTAATATCTAATGTTGTTAAATTACTGTTTGTGCATTATTCCCGTATCATGTTTGTTACCATGATGGGGTTTAGTGTTTGTGTGAATTACACTGTGCGCCTTCTATATATATATATATATATATAGTAAATCCCTTCTCAGTTTGTGGAAGAGCTGCTTGTGATTGTCACGGTTTTACGCTGCCTGAAGGAATACGGAGTCGAGGATAAACAGAATAAGGTTTTTAATATATCCAACACAGGGGATATCCAACATGGAGCACAGAGGTAGACACACGTAAGTAGCAAGTGATGAATGAAGACCCGACAAAACAGAACTGAAAGGACAAGGCTTAAGTATAAGGGATAATTGGGGAAACACAGGTGGATGGAATCATTAAATTAACAGGGACATGGAACACATGAGGAAGATAATGGACACACCTGGGAACTAATCAAACACGGAAAGACAGAAACTGGGTCACGGGCAAAAACACACTAAATGAGTCCAGGTGTGTGACAGTACTCCCCCCTCCCGGTAGGTGCGTCCTCGCACCGTAGAAACAACAGGGGGAGGCGTAGGTGGGAACTTGGGAGGAGGTTCCGGTGGAGGACGGACTTCCAGGAGGGGGCCAGCAGACAGGGACCACAGAAGGAGGAGCCAGGGAGGAGACGACGACGGAGGAAGGAGCCAGGGAGGAGACAGGAGCAGGAGGAGCCAGATGGTCCACCAGAGACCAGCCAGGACTGAGATCCAAGGTGGAGTCGACGGCGGGAGGAGCCATGGTGAAGGAAGGGTCGACGACACCAGGGGGCCGACAGGCGGAGACTGCACCGGTGGGTGAGGAGCCCAAGATGGAGCAGCACAGCCGCAGAGCCAGGGTGACGTCGAGGTTCCGGAGGGCCTAGGTGGAGCAGAAGGCTCAGGCAACCAAGGCGGAGGCAGGGTCCTGGCAGACCGCTGTGGAGCCGGAGCGACCGAGGATGGAGGTGGAACCGGAGGG